>NC_052158.1:39855890-39979030 GCF_902713615.1 Scyliorhinus canicula
AAGAAGCATCAGGAATAAGGTGGGTGAACTTAAGGCATGGATCGGTACTTGGGACTACGATGTGGTGGCCATCACGGAAACTTGGATAGAAGAGGGGCAGAAATGGTTGTTGGAGGTCCCTGGTTATAGATTTCAACAAGATTAGGGAGGATGGTTAAAAGAGGTGGGGAGGGTGGCATTGTTAATTAGAGATAGCATAACAGCTGCAGAAAGGCAGTTCAAGGGGGATCTGCCTACTGAGGTATATGGTGTTGAAGTTAGAATAGGAAAGGAGCAGTCACTTTGTTGGTAGTTTTCTATAGGCCCCCCAATAGCAGCAGAGATGTGGAGGAACAGATTGGGAAACAGATTTTGGAAAGGTGCAGAAGTCACAGGGTTGTAGTCATGGGTGACTTCAACTTCCCAACATTGAGTGGAAATTCTTTAGATCAAATAGTTTGGATGGGTAATGTTTGTGCAGTGTGTCCAGGAAGCTTTTCTAACACAGTATGTAGATTGTCCGACCAGAGGGGAGGCCATATTAGATTTAGTACTTGGTAATGAACCAGGGCAGGTGATAGATTTGTTAGTGGGGGATCATTTGGAGGTAGTGACCACAATTCTGTGACTTTCACTTTACTTATTGAGAGGGATAGGTGCGTACAACAGGGCAAGGTTTACAAGTGGGGGAAGGGTAAATATAATGCTTTCAGACAAGAATTGAAGTGCATAAGTTGGGAACATAGGCTGTCAGGGAAGGACACAAGTGAAATGTGGAACTTGTTCAAGGAACAGGTACTGCGTGTCTTTGATATGTATGTCCCTGTCAGGCAGGGAAGAGATGGTCGAGTGAGGGAACCATGGTTGACAAGAGAGGTTGAATGTCTTGTTAAGAGGAAGAAGGAGACTTATGTAAGGCTGAAGAAACAAGGTTCAGACAGGGCGCTGGAGGGATACAAGATAGCCAGGAGGGAACTGAAGAAAGGGATTAGGAGAGCTAAGAGAGGGCATGAAAAATCGTTGGCGGGTGGGATCAAGGAAAACCCCAAGGCCTTTTACACATATGTGAGAAATATGAGAATGACTAGAGCGAGGGTAGGTCCGATTAAGGACAGTAGTGGGAGATTGTGTATTGAGTCTGAAGAGATAGGAGAGGTCTTGAACAAGTATTTTTCTTCAGTATTTACAAACGAGAGGGGCCATATTGTTGGAGAGGACAGCAGGAAGCAGACTGATAAGCTTGAGGAGGTACTTGTCAGGAAGGAAGATGTGTTGCGCGTTTTGAAAAACTTGAGGATAGACAAGTCCCCCGGGCCTGACGGGATATATCCAAGGATTCTATGGGAAGCAAGAAATGAAATTGCAGAGCCGTTGGCAATGATCTTTTCGTCCTCGCTGTCAACAGAGGTGGTACCAGAGGATTGGAGAGTGGTGAATGTCGTGCCCCTGTTCAAAAAAGGGAATAGGGATAACCCTGGGAATTACAGGCCAGTTAGTCTTACTTCGGTGGTAGGCAAAGTAATGGAAAGGGTACTGAGGGATAGGATTTCTGAGCATCTGGAAAGGCATTGCTTGATTAGGGATAGTCAGCACGGATTTGTGAGGGGTAGGTCTTGCCTTACAAGTCTTATTGAATTCTTTGAGGAGGTGACCAAGCATGTGGATGAAGGTAAAGCAGTGGATGTAGTGTACATGGATTTTAGTAAGGCATTTGATACGGTTCCCCATGGTAGGCTTATGCAGAAAGTAAGGAGGCATGGGATAGTGGGAAATTTGGCCAGTTGGATAACACACTGGCTAACTGATAGAAGACAGAGAGTGGTGGTGGATGGCAAATATTCAGCCTGGAGCCCAGTTATCAGTGGCGTACCGCAGGGATCAGTTCTGGGTCCCCTGCTGTTTGTGATTTTCATTAACGACTTGGATGAGGGAGTTGAAGGGTGGGTCAGTAAATTTGCAGATGATACGAAGATTGGTGGAGTTGTGGATAGTGAGGAGGGCTGTGTCGGCTTCAAAGAGACATAGATAGAATGCAGAGCTGGGCTGAGAAGTGGCAGATGGAGTTTAACCCTGAAAAGTGTGTTGTCCATTTTGGAAGGACAAATATGAATGCGGAATACAGGGTTAATGGTAGGGTTCTTGGTAATGTGGAGGAACAGAGAGATCTTGGGGTCTATGTTCATAGATCTTAGAAAGTTGCCACTCAAGTGGATAGAGCTGTGAAGAAGGCCTATGGTGTGCTAGCGTTCATTAGCAGAGGGATTGAATTTAAGAGCCGTGAGGTGATGATGCAGCTGTACAAAACCTTGGTCAGGCCACATTTGGAGTACTGTGTGCAGTTCTGGTCACCTCATTTTAGGAAGGATGTGGAAACTTTGGAAAAGGTGCAAAGGAGATTTACCAGGATGTTGCCTGGAATGGAGAGTAGGTCATACGAGGAAAGGTTGAGGGTGCTAGGCCTTTTCTCATTAGAACGGAGAAGGATGAGGGGCGACTTGATAGAGGTTTATAAGATGATTAGGGGAATAGATAGAGTAGACAGTCAGAGACTTTTCCCCGGGTGGATCACACCATTACAAGGGGACATAAATTTAAGATAAATGGTGGTAGATATAGAGGGGATGTCAGAGGTAGGTTCTTTACCCAGAGAGTAGTGGGGGCATGGAATGCACTGCCTGTGGTAGTAGTTGAGTCGGAAAAGTTAGGGACCTTCAAGCGGCTATTGGATAGGTACATGGATTAGGGTAGAATAATGGAGTGTAGGTTAACTTCTTAAGGGCAGCATGGTAGCATTGTGGATAGCACAATTGCTTCACAGCTAAGTTCGATTTCGACTTGGGTCACTGTCTGTGTGGAGTCTGCACATCCTCCCCGTGACTGCGTGGGTTTCCTCCGGGTACTCCGGTTTCCTCCCACAGTCCAAAGATGTGCAGGTTGGGTGGATTGGCCGTGAAAAATTGTCCAAAATTCTATGATTAACCTAGGACAAAAGTTCAGCGCAACATCGTGGGCCGAAGGGCCTGTTCTGTGCTGTATTTCTCTATCTCTATCTAAAAAAGGCTATTCTGAATGCATATGAATTAGTTCCCAAAGCATGTAGGCAAAAGTCTGGGAATTTAAGGACCAACCGGGAAGGACACATACCTAATTCCAAAGGGTTAAGCAGAACATTTGATAGATTAATATGAGTATTGGGAGTTGCAACTACCTATGATGCTCTGAGAGAGGTACTTCTCTTAGAGTAATTTAATAATTCCCTACCTTCTTTGATAGGTACCCGTGTTGAGGACCAAAGGGTGGTGACTATTACACTGGCAGCAATTATGGCTGATGATTTATCAGCTAATCCATAAATTTAAATCCTTTTCCATCACCCCCACCATTTTGAAAAGGATAGGAAATGGGACAGTTAAAGGAAGGCAGGTAACCAAGGTAAAAATAGATAGCTGGAATGCTCTGACATCTCCTCATCAGTCCAGGAAGGAAGGTACTGAGGGTGAAGGTGAGATTCGAAAGCCAAGGTGCTACCATTGTAACAATGTGGGACACGCTCATTCAACAGGTTGGAAGTTGCAAGGAAAGCCCATGGAACGTCTGGAGTTGATTCGGAGAATTCTGAAAAGGGAACAAAAGTGGTGAATACTGTAGGGCAGACTGCAGATTTAACTGGAATTAGGAGACCCGAGGTAAACACTGCTGTGGGAGCAGATGGGAGGAATGAGATAGAGGAGAGATATGTAGGGTTTTTGTCAAAGGGGAAGATCACCTTATTTTCATCAATGATGGAGCCAAACTAATAACTATTTTAAAGGACACAGGGACTACTCAAAGTCTTTTACTGGATAAGGATGTGTTTTTTCCTCCAGAGAGCTCAATGGATGCTGAGGTAGTAATGACTGGGATAGGTGGCGAGTATATCTTATTTTATTTTATATAAAGTACAATTGGAGTGTGATTTAGTGTCAGGTCCAGTAGTTGTACAGGTGGATAAGATATTCCCAGTGACTGCAGTAGACTTACTTTTGCGGAATGATTTGGCAAGAGTGAAGGTTGTAGCTTTAGCCATGATGACAGAGAGTCTCAGGGGAGTTCTGCTGATAGCACATGGTAACTGCAGCCGAAGGTAGGACACGTGGGAGTTAGAAAAACTGATTGGACATTAAATGACTCAAATAAAGACATTTTTACAGCCGTTGATCACATATCAAACCACAGAGGTAGTGAACCAGATTCTGAAATTTCTAAGATAGGTGAACCAAAAGAAAGAGGTGACTGAATTTAATAGTAATAACAAAGATGAAGAGTCAGATGAGTTGTGAATTTCATTTATGTTCTGATTATGAAGTTGCAATGTGAGCATACCTTTAAGAAATGGGTGTTTATCGAATAGCTGTAGTGATGTCAGAGTGTGGGTGGAGCTGGGTTGTCTGTCTTTCACTTTTGTTTTTGAGCAGGTAGCTACAGGGTGTGTTTAGTTTTGTTTTTAGAGCTGGATAGCTGCAGGAAAAGCAAGGCTGTATAAGGATCTCTTTGCAATCTAAAGACTGTCTCCAGATCATTTGGGTGTTTTCAAAGAGATAACGAGAGAATTTAAACCTGATCTCTGTGTTAAAAAGGGTCTTTTGTCTTATGGATGTTGCAAGCAAAGATTAAGGGTTAATTATAGAATATTGTATCTGTGAGGATGATTGGTGTTGATAGTTGTTAAGATATTTACTGTGGGTTCATAAAGTGTTAACTGGTTTAATAAATAAACATTGTTTTAATTAAAAGTACTTTAGCTCTGTTGCACCACACCTGTAAAGTAGGCCCGTGTGCTCCCCATAACCACAATCTATTAAACGTTGTGGTCAGGTGAACTCCATGATACACTTTGGGGTTCTCTAAACCCTGGCCCATAACAAATTGGGGCTCATGCGGGATAAAAGTCTATCTATTGGGTGGTTTAGTGAACTTAAAGACAGTGAGGGGTAAGCTTTTTTGTGGTTGCTTTTCAGTTGTGGTATTTCAGTTTAAGTCGGGAGTGTGCTGGGGACAATGGCTCTTTCAGAGGCTTGGACGTTTTTGGGGGTGGATGAGGTCACACACAGCACCTTACGGACCGAGAAAAAGGCTTTTAGATTTGGCAAAAATATTACAGTTAACGTTACCTGACAGCATGCGAAAAGAAGAGGTACTTACCGCGATAGCTGAACATTTAAAATTGCTTAAGATACAGTCTGACTCATTGGAAATGGCAAAGATTCAATTGCAGATTAAGCAACTTGAACATGAAAAAGAATTAAAGCAGCTTGAATACGATAGAGAGGAAAGAGAAAAAGAGAGAGAAAGAGATGGAGAGGAAAAAGAAAAAGCGAGAAAGAGATAGAGAGGAAAAAGAAAAGGAGAGAGAAGAAAGGAGGAAAGAAAGAATGGCCCTAGCAGAACAAAAAGAAAGAGAAAGGGAGGTACGGATCAGGGAAAGAGAAAGAGAGGAAAGGGAAAAAGAGAGACAGTTTGAGCTTCAGAAAATGGCCATGAAACATGACAGTCAGTTAGAATTGGTGATGCAAAGGGAAACGTACAGTTGGAGGATAGTGATGAGGATAAAGAGAAAGAGTGTCATAGTCGGAGGTTTGGTGGGGATCTATGTAAATGTGTCCAAGCATTACCAAGATTTGATGAGAAGGAGGCAGAAGCATTTTTCATTTCATTTGAGAAGGTAGCTAAACAAATGAAATGGCCATAGGACATGTGGATAATTCTGATTCAAACAAAGCTGTTAGGTAGGGCTAGTGAAGTGTTTGCATCACTTGCATCAGAGGAGGTATCTGGGATGTATGAAGAGGTGAAAAATTCCAACTCAGGTGCATATGAATTAGTGCCTGAAGCCTCCAGACAAAAGGTTTCGAAATTTATGGAAAGAACCTGGTCAAAGATACATGGAGTTTGAAAGGTTCAAACAGAGTAATTTTGATAGGCGGATAAGGGCTTTGAAAATAGACTAAATGTATGAAGCTCTCAGAGAAATTATACTTTTGGAGTTTAAAAATTCAATTCCTGAAGTAGTGAGAACTCATGTGGCAGAGCAGAGGGTTAAAACTGCGCGTTTAGCAGCAGAAACGATGATTATTAATTAGTTCATAAATCAAAGCTTGGTTTCCAACATCAGTTTCAGCCTGTGAGGGATAGAAACTGGGGAAAAGAGAAAAATTCAAGTGGTAGAGGTAAAGGTGATCTGATGGGAGATAATAAGGGGAGTGTACCTCAGATTAAAAAAGAAATTCAGGAGGATGGAAGTGAAATGAAAAGATTCAAATATTTTTACTGCAATAAATTTGGCCATGTAAAGTCACAGGGCGCGATTCTCCGCACCCGCGAAAAATCGCAAAACTGTCGTAAAAAATGGGCGCGTTTTACGACGGTCGTGAAGGGTCCATTTCCCGACGTATTCACTTCCGGGAAATGGGCTAGTAACGCGGCCGCGTCAATCACGTGCGCGATGACAACGGAACGCGGCGACGACACGATCACGCCCACGTGACGCCGCCCGACGCCGTAAAAAAGGCGCGGGCGAGCACAGAATCTGTCGGCCATGATGTCGGAGTCCAGGAGAGCTGCACCTCATTTTGTGGAGGCCGATGTCGAGACTCTGCTCGATGCTGTCGAACAGAGGAGGGGCATCATCCGCCCGCGGAGAGGGCATCGCCAACCTGCCAGCACGGTACGCCAGGCCTGGCGTGACGTGGCTGCTGTCGTCAGTGCTGTGGGGCAGACCCCTCGCTCAGCAGAGCAATGCCGGAAAAAGCTACACGACCTCACCAGGGCTGCCAGGGTAAGTGCCAAGAAGGTGCCCCCTGGTCACAACCAACCCCCCCCCCCCACTTTACTTAATCACCCACCTCCCCCCCCCCCCCCCCCCCCCTGGCACGGGGGGGGGGGGGGGTGGAGGGGGATTGGGGCAGAGTTATTTGAGGATGGTTCACAAAGTTGTCGCAGACCCAGCGCTCTGGCCCCGAGGAGAGATGCAATCGTCTTATGACAACTTGACCCCCCCAAACTGTGCCAGTATCTGAACGGACTGCTGATACCTACCGTTTTGTAATGATCTACCTATGTACCCTCCCCCAACAGGCCAAGTCCGCTCACAACAACCGTGAGCGGCACAAGACTGGAGGGGGTTCGCCCAACCTGCACCCCCTCACCACCTTTGAGCAGAGGGCCCTGGACCTTGTTGGGGGGTCTGCCACCCGGGATGTCGCGCTATGCGAGGTTGGCGGATCTGCAGCAAGTGAGACAACTCTCCTTGACAAACACCCACCCCTCCCCATCCTCTGTCCCTTCACACACCCTGCCCTCCTTGACAAACACCCACCCCTCCCCCATCCTCTGTCCCTTCACACACCCTGCCCACTGGGACACCTCCCCCATCCTCTGTCCCTTCACACACCCTGCCCACTGGGATACCTCCCCCATCCTCTGTCCCTTCACACACGCTGCCCACTGGGATACCTCCCCCATCCTCTGTCCCTTCACACACCCTGCCCACTGGGACACCTCCCCCATCCCCTGTCCCTTCACACACCCTGCCCACTGGGATACCTCCCCCATCCTCTGTCCCTTCACACACCCTGCCCACTGGGACCGTCCAGCGGCCTGCCGAGCAAATCTAAATAACCCGTTTCATTCTCTTCCCTAGGACGTGATGCCGAACGACCAGGGCCGTCTGGCTGCAGACGGGCACAGGCATCTGCCGCCACCTCACCCGGGGCCGCACAACAGAGGGTGCCCGATCAGCGGGGAGCCCCATCCTCCCCAATCCAATCTGCGGAGCAGGACGCCCAGACGGTGGCGATACCACAACCCCCGGAAATGGCATGGGATAACCCTCCAGACTCTGAGCAGCCCCACACCCTGGAGGAGGGCCTAAACACTGAAAACCTCGAGCTTGCGGCACTGCTATCTCCCACAACATCCATCATCCCAGAGACACTCACCCCGGCGGGCCTATTTAGTGATGAGTCTCCTGGGTCACAGTCTGGTTGGCACATCACAGCTGAGCAGGTACAGCAGGTGGAGGTCGGAGCAACAGAGGGCCCGGACTCGCGGAGGCCAGACCAGGCCCAGCATGCAGCTGGCTCCCAGACGTTTTCAGAGTTCCTGGAGTTTCTCAACCCACCCACACAGCCGATGCCTCAAGAAACCCAGGGAAACAACGACGGGATGAGGGCTTCCTTCCAGACTCTGCAGACGCTGTTAGAGGAGTCGAACCGCGTCCACGAGCAGGGAGTGGTGCCGCTCATGGCAGAGACCCAGTCCGACACCGCACGGATGGCACCCGCGGTGGAGGCAATGGGTCAGGTGATGCAAGACGTTGGGGTTAATGTGCACGCGTCATCCTCGGCCCTGGACAGGGTTGCCCTCTCACAGGCAGCAATGTGCCAGAGGCAAAACGACATTGCCGGCGCGCTGCGGGCCTTGGCCGAGTCTCAGCAGGTCATTAGCCAGTCGCAGCACGCCATGGCACAGTCACAGCAGTCGATGGCACAGTCCCAGCAGTCGATAGCACAGTCCCAGCAGTCAGTCGCGGAGGGAATCAACCGCCTGACACATATGCTGGATGGCGTCGTGCACTCACAGGTTGAGGTCGCACAGTCCCTGGCGGGAATGTCTAACTCCCTGGACTCCGTCTCTGCAAACCTTCGGATCCTGGTGGATACCGTTGCAGGCCTCCAGGACTGGCAGCGCCAGGTGACGGTGGTGCGACGGGGCACCTCCCCGCTCGCACCTCTGTCCCAAAGTGAGGCCTGGGGGCCACCGGGCTCCCCGAGGGAGGAGGAGGTTTCGGGGCCCGTCCCATTAAGTCTATCACGGGACGTCCCAGAATTCTCGGCCTCCCCCCGTCCCATCCCTGGTGCATCGGGTGAGCAGCAGGCAGAGCAGGGTGGCACAATGTCACCCGAGACGCCCGCAGAGCAGCCTGGCCCATCAAGGCCGGGTCGCCCCAGGAAACGTTTGGCCAAGGAGAAACGAGTCGAGGGGGGCGATTCGCAGCAATCCTCCTCCACTCCTGCTGTATCATCTGGGGAATCACTTAGACGTAGTGGTAGGGCCCGTAAGGCAACTAAGATAGACACTGAGTAAGTTGGCACGGGTGAAGGGCACAGTTTAGTTGTAGGGGCTAGGGCACCTGTAAATAATTGTAAACATTAAACGCACTGTTCAACCTTACTTGTAATACCGTGTGATTGTTCCACAGCCACAGGAATCATGATGGTGACCGAGTGTCGATGGGGTTGACGAGTGGTGAAACCTCGGTGCCGGGTGTGCAGTCCCTGCCCCTACCCCCTCCCACAGCTAGCCCACGCGGGCACGTGATGGAGTGTCCGTGACGATTTCAGCGGCCACCAAGGTGGATGGTTCAGCTATTGCCATGGGTCAGACTCTCTCTAACGATTCTGAGCTCACAGCTCTTTGCAGAGCGGGCTGTCATCATTCCACATGGCACTGATCACACCCGCTGACACAGCCATCGATGTTGTACCATACCGTCTGGACCCAGTGGTAAGGGTGATGTCGAAATGGAGCAGTGTATACTGAGAGTGGGTGGGGGGCTGTGGTGGTGGCAGTTGTGTGTTGACCCTCTGCACGACTGGCGGTGCAGGTGGTGGTTTGGTGTTCATCGGGGACGTCACATGCGACGCGTGAACCGTGCTGCCACCAAGGCGTCGCGTGCCCGCCGTCCTCGCCGGGTCCGTCGTGCCGCCTCCTGGACATCACCAGCACCTGGGTCGTGTCTGCGTTCTGCGCCCGCCACTCCGCCAGCCTCCTCCTCCTCCTCCTCCTCCCTCTCCTCCTCCTCCTCCTCCTCCTCCTCCCCCCCCCTCTGTGCTGGCACCACTGCCACTGGCTTCTCCCTCCGCCTTCTGCAGCAGGTCATCTCCCCTCTGCATCGCGATGTTGTGCAGCGCACAGCAGACCACTACAATGCGAGCGACCCTGTCGGCCTGGTACTGCAGGGCCCCTCCGGAGCGGTCCAGGCACCTGAATCTCATCTTCAGGAGGCCAAGGCAGCGCTCCACCACACCCCTGGTTGCTGCATGGGCCTCGTTGTATCGTGTTTCCGCATTGGTCTGAGGCCTCCGTATAGGCGTCATCAGCCAAGACCTCAGCGGATAACCCCTGTCGCCTAGCAACCAGCCCCTCAGCCGGGGGGGGCGTCCCTCAAACATCGCAGGGATGAACGACTGCGCCAGTATGTAGGAGTCATGCACACTCCCTGGGAACCTTGCACAGACGTTCATGATCCTCATGTGGGGGTCGCATACCACCTGGATATTCATGGAGTATGTCCCCCTCCTGTTTGTGAACACCTCCCTGTCCCCTGCAGGCGGGCGCATGGGGACGTGAACACAATTGATTGCCCCCTGCACCCTCGGTATCCTGGCCACGCTGGCAAATCCACGAGCTCGTGAGTCTTGACTTGCTTGGTCCTCGGGAAAGGTGATGCAGCGATCCGCGATGGCATAGAGGGCGTCGGTCACATCCCGGATACACCTGTGCACCGATGACTGGGAGATCCCGGAGAGGTCCCCGCTCGGAGACTGGAAGGAGCCGGTAGCATAGAAGTTAAGAGCGACTGTCACCTTGATGGCAACCGGGATCGCGTGTCCTTCCCCCGTTCCACGTGGGGCGAGGTGCGCCACGAGGTGACAGATATGTATCACCGTCCGCCTACTCAGCCGGAGTCTCCTCCTGCAGATGATGTCCGTCATTGTTAGGAAAGAGACCCGGACACGGTACACCCTCGGCTTTGGTCATCGCCTCTGGCGCCGTGGATGCACCCTCACTCTCTCCTCTTCCTCTTCCTCCTCCTCCCCCCCCATGCTGCTCGACGACTGGCAACTCCTCGGCCCTTCCCTCTGCTGCTGCAGCTGGCCCTGCATCCACTGCGGGTTGTGGCTGTGGATGCTGCTGCATCTCCAAATGCAGTGCAGCGGCCCCAACCACTGCGCAGAACATAGCCGTTCTGTTCACAGACATCGTGCTAACCTACAGAAGGGTGGTGGGGGGGCAGAGAAACGGGACATGTTAGACGGAGGTTAGTCAACACCTCGGCAGCCGCCTGCCATGGGATACCAGTGTGTCCCGGTGGCCTGGTCGCGCTGCTGACACGTGGGTAGCCTAACCCCTGGTCACTTTCTGCATCCAACGGCCAGTAAACTATGTCCTCCTCACGGGTGCGTCAGTGGCCTGTGTCCGGAAGCCACAGGGGAACCAGCGGCCGTGTCCTCATGACCGGCACACCATGGCACGCTGGCAGACATTTTGTTACGGGGTTGGACGGCTCACTCGCTCACTCTCTACCTAACCCCCCCCCCACTCCCACTCCCACTCCCCCCCTCCGTCTCCCCCACTCCTCCACTCCCCCCCCTCCGTCTCCCCCACTGCCCCCTCCGTCTCCCCCACTGCCCCCCCGTCTCCCCCACTGCCCCCCCGTCTCCCCCACTGCCCCCCCCGTCTCCCCCACTCCCCCCCTCCGTCTCCCCCACTGCCCCCCTCCGTCTCCCCCTCTGCCCCCCGTCTCTCCCACTGCCCCCCGTCTCCTCCACTGCCCCCCCGTCTCCCCCACTGCCCCCGTCTCCCCCACTCCCCCCCTCCGTCTCCCCCACTGCCCCCCGTCTCCCCCACCCCCCCCGTCTCTTCCACTGCCCCCCCGTCTCCCCCACTGCCCCCTGTCTCCCCCACTCACCCCCTCCGTCTCCCCCACTGCCTTCCCGTCTCCCCCACTGCCCCCGTCTCCCCCACTCCCCCCCTCCGTCTCCCCCACTGCCCCCCTGTCTCCCCCACTCCCCCCCTCCATCTCCCCCACTGCCCCCCCGTCTCCCCCATTGCCCCCTGTCTCCCCCACTCCCCCCCTCCGTCTCCCCCACTGCCCCCCCGTCTCCCCCACTGCCCCGTCTCCCCCACTGCCCCCCTCCGTCTCCCCCACTGCCCCCCCCGTCTCCCCCACTTCCCCCCGTCTCCCCCACTGCCCCCCCGTCTCCCCCACTTCCCCCCGTCTCCCCCACTGCCCCCACCGTCTCCCCCACTGCCCCCGTCTCCCCCACTCCCCCCCTCCGTCTCCCCCACTGCCCCCCCGTCTCCCCCACTCCCCCCTCTGGTAAGAGATGAGGAGTTATGTAGTTTGGGAAGAATATTGCCGAAAAAGGTGGTAATATGGGGAATTCAGGGCTCGATTCTCCGCTCCCCACGCCGGGTGGGAGAATCGCGGGAGTGCCACCCTGGCACCCCCTGCGATTCTCCCCCCCCAAAATGGTGTGTCGCGTTTTGCGACACGCCGCTCGGAGAATCGCCGCTCGCTGTTTTTCATGGCGACCGGCGATTCTCCGGCCCGGATGGGCCGAGCGGCCTGATGACCCGACCGGTTCAACCACACCTGGTCGCTGCAGACGTGAACATCGCACAACAGGTAAGTGTGGGGCCTGTGGGGGGGCGGAGAGAGGATCGAGCACTACGGGCGTGCTCGTCAGATGTCTGGCCCACGATCGGTGCCCACCAATCATCGGGCCGGCGTCTCTAAGAGACGCACACTTTTCACTCCGCTGCCCCGCAAGATCAAGCCGCCATGTCTTGTGGGGCAGCGGAGGGGAAGACGGCAAGCGCCAATGTGCGTGTTAGCGCCGGCCAACCTGCGCATGCGCGGCTGACGTCACTTAGGCGCCGCCGGCCGCGTAACTATCGGCGTGCCGCTTTGACGCAGGCGTCAAAGCTCGGTGGCCGGGTTTCGCGCACCGCCGCTCCTAGACCCCCCGGGGGGGGGAGAATAGGCGGCGAGGAGCGGACTCCGACGCCGGATTGAAACACTCCGGGTTTCACTCCAGCGTTGGCCGTTGCAGAGAATCGCGCCCTCAGGGTGAGAAGAGTTGTGTTCGATTATATACTTGGGCAGCACGGTAGCATTGTGGATAGCACAATTGCTTCACAGCTCCAGGGTCCCAGGTTCGATTCCGGCTTGGGTCACTGTCTGTGTGGAGTCTGCACATCCTCCCCGTGTGTGCGTGGGTTTCCTCCGGGTGCTCCGGTTTCCTCCCACAGTCCAAAGATGTGCAGGTTAGGTGGATTGGCCATGATAAATTGCCCTTAGTGTCCAAAATTGCCCTTGTATTGGTTGGGGTTACTGGGTTATGGGGATAGGGTGGAGGTGTTGACCTTGGGTAGGGTGCTCTTTCCAAGAGCTGGTGCAGACTCGATAGGCCGAATGGCCTCCTTCTGCACTGTAAATTCTATGAAATATAAGGTAAGGTTGGAAAATCTAGTGAAGAGTGGTGAAGTGATAGTGGGAGTAATAGAGAAAATATAGGTGCTGTTTAGCACAGGGCTAAATCGCTGGCTTTGAAAGCAGGCCAGCAGCACGGTTCGATTCCTGTAACAGACTCCCAGAACAGGCGCCGGAATGTGGCGACTAAGGGCTTTTCACAGTAACTTCATTTGAAGCCTACTCGTGACAATAAGCGATTTTCATTTTTCATTTCATCTTGTCCAGGAATACAGTTTATCTTGGGTAATGATATAGCTGGATCACAGGTGGGAGTGATGCCTACGTGGTTGATAAGCCAGTGGAAAATCAGACAATTTACGTGTTGAAGGACAAGTATCCTGGGATTTTTCTGGATTGTGCAGTAACCCAGTCACAGGTTAAGACAAGAGGAGAAATCCAAGAGTGAAGCTAAAGTTAAAGTTCAAGTATCAGAAACAATTTTTGATCAGATGGTTGGAAAAGAACAGAACAGGTGGAGGATGAGGCGGATGTTTTTAGTTCAGGAAAATTGGCGGAGTTACAACAGAAAGATATAGAAATAAAATGGCGTGTATACCAGAATGTTATTACCATAAAAATGATTTCTTGATGAGAAAATGGAGACCTTTACATATACAGGTGGATGAAAAGTGGGCAGAAGTTCATCAAGTGCTATCGCCGATAGGGTACAGAAAGAAGGTGTTGCGAGTCGCACATGAGGTACCAGTGGGAGGTCATTTGGGAGTAAGGAAAACTCAAGGTAAAATCCAAAAACATTTTATTGGCCTGGATTACATCAAGATGTAGTTAAATTTTGTTGATCATGTCACACATGTCAAGTGAGAGGGAAACCTTAAGCAGTGGATAAAACCAGTGCCCTTAATACCCATCCCAGCATTTGAGGAACCTTTTACAAGGGTCTTAATTGATTGTGTAGGACCGCTTCCTAAAACGAAAAGTGGGAATAAATATCTTTTGACTAAAATGGATGTGTCTACTAGGTTTCCAGAGGCCATTCCAGTATGCAATATTACAGCTAACAAGGTTGTGGAGAAGTTACTTAAATGCTTTACTAGATATGGACTACCCACAGAAATACAATCGAATCAAGGATCAAATTTTACCTCGAGATTATTCAAAGAAGTTATGGATAGCTCAGGAATAAAACAATTTAAATCAACTGCCTTATCATCCAGAATCACAGGGAGCATTAGAAAGGGGGCATCAGACATTAAAAACAATGTTGAGGGCGTATTGTCACGATTATCCAGAGGATTGGGATAAAGGAATTCCACTCGTACTGTTTGCAATTAGGGATGCACCAAATGAATCAACCAAATTCAGTCCTTTTGAACTCATTTTTGGTCATGAGGTAAGAGGGCCACTTAAATTGATTGAGGAAAAATTGGCCAGTGAGAAATCGGAATGTACATTATTGGATTATGAGTCAAATTTTAGGGAACGATTAAATAGAGCAGGGGATTTGGCAAGACAACATTTAGAAATTGCACAAAATGGGATGAAATGGGTAGTGGACAAGAAAACCAAAGTTTGTAGTTTTGCCAGTGGAGATAAAGTTTTAGTGTTGTTACCAGTGGTAGGTGAATCTTTAAAAGCAATGTTTTGTGGACCTTGTCAGATTGAAAGTGTCATAATATGCACCCATGCACAGCATGAGGTAAAAACAGACAGTGACAGACACCCAGGTTAGCCAATCAACATACAGGACAGAACACAACCAATCACCAGACAGAACACCAGAGGGAGGCTTCCAACTATAAAACACACGAGGCATCAGCACTCCACCTCTTTCCACTGGTGACAACTGTAGTGACAGTCAGGGTGTATATGTCAGTCAGCACCTTCTACACGTTGCTCAGAGCTAGTCTAGTCTAGTTAGTTATAGTTAGCACACTTAGATTAGTAGAGTGTCAACCCATAGCAAGCTGTGTGCATTGTTACAGAAGTTAAATAAATCATATTGAACCAACGCCTACGTTTGGTGTATGCTTTACAGTTCATCTGTACCCTGTTGCAGTCCGTGTTACCCAGGGTGAATAACGAAACATGATACCAGGTATGGCTACTTCATCTGAGTAATTTACTTTGAAGAATTCGGTGATGACCAGCAAGTGCCTTCCAGTGGCATGGAGAAGATCCAGGCCCCTCCACAGCTCCGCATCTCAGGAAATCTCAGCGTCAACTGGCGGGTCTTCAAGCAGAAATTCAGTCCACACATTGAGGCCTCGGGCCTCTAGGATGCGTCCAATGCCAGAAACATTGCGCTGCTCCTATCGGCTGTAGGGGAACCAGGCCATCCAAATCTTCAATTCACTCACTTTTGCCGATGGCGAGGACAAGACCGTGTTAGCCAAATTCGACAGTCATTGTGAAGTCGAAATGAACGTGAGCTTAGAGCGCTATGTCTTCCAGCAACGCTTTCAGGGTAAGGATGAGCATTTCCAATCCTTTCTCACTCACCTTCGCATATTAGCGCAATCCTGAAACTACGGTGACACCGCTGATTCCCTCATCAGGGATCAGATCGTATTTGGGGTCCACTCCAATGCCCTGCGGGAGCAGCTCTTAAAAATAAAAAATATGACCCTGCCAGTCGCTATTCCCGCCTTAAATCAGCAGAACAGGACCAACTGGCTGCCCACGAGGCAAAGAGTGTAAAGGCCATCGCCCGAATGCGGCGCCTTAGCATTGATGGAGGCGGCTGCTTCGCCCGCTTTTCCCGGGGTCCCACGCCTGTGCACCACGGATGGGAGAACGAAGCGGCCAAAGACAACACTGTGCAGGTGCGAGCGGTGGCTGACCACACTGCGCATGTGCGACGATGCACGGAACGCTACGACGTCAACGTCATGACGTGCCCAAACTGCGGCACTGCCCACTTAAAGCGGCAATGCCCTGCAAGAGGCAGGCGATGTTTAAATTGTGGGAAGCGTGGCCATTATGCAGCCTTGTGCAGGTCTGCACCTCCGATCGTGGGCCAGCAATCCCAGTTCCAACGCAAACGCATTCAAAGTGTGCAGCAAGGGCTGCTGGATTCTGAACCTGGTAACACCACGGATCCAGAGGACGACTGCCTGAATTCCCCATATCGTGTGGGCATCATTACCACGTATGACAATACCTCCTCAAATTCAGCAACACGCCTGCCCATCCTCAACGTGGATTCTGCAGACAAATGGCCTGCTGTCGTACAGGTTAACCAATGCAGCATCCGGTTCAAGCTGGACACTGGTGCTTCAGCCAATCTCATATCTAAAGCAGGTCTGGCTCACATCCAAAGGTAGCCAAAAATTCTATCGCCGGCCTGCCAGCTGCTTGACAATAATGGTGATGCCATTACTACGTTGGGGTCCTGTCACCTGCATGTCTCCAACAAGGCCATCAAAGCCACACTGCGATTTGAAATCGTCAAGCCTGACAAGGCTTCCCTGCTTGGTGCCCATGCATGCAAGCTACTCAACCTCGTGCAGCGAGTCCATGCCATGTCTTCTGCCAATGTGAATCTTCAGGCTGGCATTGATGAAATCCTGACACAATACTCGCATGTGTTCAGTGGGATGTGCACGCTGCCGTACCACTACAAAATCTTACTCAGTCCTGATGCCACGCCTGTGATCCATGCACCATGCCGTGTGCCGGCTCTTCTGAAGGAATGTTTAAAGGCACAAGTGCAGGAACTCAAGACCAGGGTATAATCTCTAAAGTGTCGGAACCGACTGACTGGGTCAGCTCGCTGGTCTGTGTGACGAAGCTCTCTGGAGAACTGCACATATGTATAGACCCCAAGGATCTTAACCAAAACATAATGCAGGAACACTACCTGATCCCGAAGCGGGAGGAGCGAACAAGTGAGATGGCACACGCCAAATTCTTCACGAAGCTAGATGCATCGCGTGGCTTTTGGCAGGTACAACTGGACGAGTCCAGCAGGAAGCTCAGCACGTTTAACACACCTTTCGGAAGGTACTGTTACAACCGCATGCCGTTTGATATTGGTTCAGCCTCTGAAATCTTTCACAGGATCATGGAACAGATGCTGGAGGGCATTGAGGATGTGCGGGTTTATGTTGATGACATCATTATATGGTCCACGACCCCAGAGGAACACATATCACGGGCGTGATTCTCCACTCCTCACGCCGGGTGGGAGAATCGCGGGTGGCCCCCCCCGACTAATTTCACTACCCCCTGGCACCCCCCGCTCAGAAGAATCACCGCTCACCGTTTTTCACGGCGATTCTCCGACCCGGATGGGCCAAGCGGCCTGCCGTTCATGACCGTTTCACGACGGCGGCAACCACACCTGGTCGCTGCCATCGTGAAAGCGCCGTGAGATGCCCGTTTTGGGGCTTGTAGGGGGCCTGGTGGGGAATGAGCACCACGACTGTGCTCGGGAGGGGACAGGCCCGCGATCAGTGCCCACCGATCTTCAGGCCGGCGTCTCAATCGGACACACTATTTCCCCTCAGCCGCTCCGCAAGATCAAGCCACCACATCTTGCGGGGCAGCTGAGGGGAAGACGGCCACCATGCATGCGTGGGTTCAAGCTGTCAGCCGTCGTTACGTCAGCCGTGCATGAGCGTGTTGGAGCCGGCCAACCTACGCATGCGCGGCTGACGTCACATAGGCGCTGCCATCGCGTCACTCTCGGTGCTCTGCCCGGCAGCCGAGAGTTACGGAGCGCCGCTCCTATCCCCACCGGGAGGGGAGAATAGGGGGCGAGGAGTGGCCTCCGAGGCTGTCGTGAAACTCGGCCGAGTTCACGGCAGCCCTTCCGATTTTTCCCGGGAGCGGAGAATTCCGCCCGTGCGTCTCCAACAAGTCTTTAGACGCATATATGCCAATGGCCTCAAGTTGGACAAGGCCAAGTGCACTTTGGCATGTCATCAATCAAGTTTTTGGGTGGTCAAATATCCCAGCAGGGCGTGCAACCGGACTCGGACAAATTCAAGGCCATCAACACCATGAAGACCCCGGAAGACAAAAAGGCGGGACTACGCTTCCTGGGTATGGTTAACTTCTTGGGGAAGTTCATTCCCAACCTGGCATCACGCACCGTGGCTCTCAGGCATCAGGTGAATAAGTCCACCACCTTCCAATGTCTACCAACACATCAACCAGAGTAGCTTGAGTTAAAGGCCAGGCTCACCACGGCTCCAGTACTTGCATTTTTGACCCAGAGCGGGAGACAAAAATATCCACCGATGCCAGCCAGGATGGCATCGTGCTGTGCTCCTCCAGAAGGATGACTCCTCGTCCTGGGCTCCAGTGGCCTATGCGTTAAGGGCCATGACTCCCACTGAGCAGAGGTATGCTCAGATAGAGAAAGAGTGCCTGAGCCTCCTCACCGGTATTGTAAAGTTCCATGATTACATCTACGTCTACCAACCTTCACAGGAGAGACTGACCACAGATCCCTAGTCCATATCATTCACAAGGACTTGAATGACATGAAGCCCAGGCTTCAGCGCATTCTCCTTCGGCTCCGCAGGTATTATTTCGAATTGGTTTGCACACCGGGAAAGGAGCTAAACATTGCAGATGCTCTGTCTTGCGTCATCACCTCGCCTTGTGAACAGGTGGACCTCATCCACCAAATTGAGGCACAGTTGCAACTGTGTGCCAGCAACGTCCTGGCCTCAGGCGAACGACTTGTCAACATTCAAGGAGACTGCCAAGGACCCTCTTCTGCAGCGGGTCAGACATCACCTTACAAATAGCTGACAGAAAGAGCAATGCCCCCAGTTAGAACATAGAACATAGAACAGTACAGCACAGAACAGGCCCTTCAGCCCTCGATGTTGTGCCGAGAAATTATCACCCTACTTAAACCCACGTAACCCGTATACCCGTAACCCAACAATCCCCCTATTAACCTTACACTACGGGCAATTTAGCATGGCCAATCCACCTAACCCGCACATCTTTGGACTGTGGGAGGAAACCGGAGCACCCGGAGGAAACCCACGCACACACGGGGAGGACGTGCAGACTCCACACAGACAGTGACCCAGCCGGTAATCGAACCTGTGACCCTGGAGCTGTGAAGCATTGATGCTAACCACCATGCTATCGTGAGTTCTTTAATATCAAGGATGACCTAACAGTTGTCGAGGGGATCCTCCTCCAACTCGTTATTCCTCAGAGCCTCCAGAGCTTAGTGTTCAACCAGATCCATGAGGGACACGTTGGTATTGAGAAAGGCGCAGGGCCTGGCAGGCTGTCTATTGGCCTGGCATCGTCGAGGACATATCGAACATCATCCTCAATTGTGCGACCTGCCTGTGTTTCCAGCCTGTTCAGCCCAAAGAAACCCTGCAACAACACAAGATTGTGACCTCTCCGTGGTCTAAGGTGGGAATCGACCTTTTTCACGCCAATGGGTGTGACTACGTATTTATAATACTTCTCAAGTTACTCCAAAGTTGTGAAACTGTCCAACCTAACATCAAGGACAGTCATCAAGGCCTGCAAGGAGACATTTGGCAGGTACGGTATTCCGCCCACGGTCATGAGTGACAACGGTCCCTGCTTCTACAGCCAAGAGTGGTCCAACTTCATGAAGCTGTAGCAGTTCAAGCACATTACCTCGAGCCCACATTACCCACAATCTAACGGGAAGGTCGAGAAAGGGGTCCATATCGTGATGCAAATGCTCTGCGGACTCAGCTTCTGACTTTAACCTTGCGCTCCTGGCATACAGGGCAACCCCTCTGTCCATCGGTATGTCTCCAGCACAACTCCTTATGAATAGGGACCTGTGGACGACTGTTCCAGCCGTACACTTACCAGACCTGGATCACCTCCCAGTGCTGCAAAAGGTGCAGCAACGCAGGAACCGGTAAAAGCTGACATACGATGCTCCTGCTGCCGGTTTACCTGTCCTCTCTCCGGAAATTGCTGTTCGCATCAAGTTGCCTGATGGAGGCTGGTCAGCTCCAGCTGTTGTTGTTCGACAGGCTGCTCCCAGGTCATTCTTGGTTCGCATAACTGATGGAGTCATTGTCAGGCGCAACAGAAGGGCGCTATGCATACTGGCCTGCCCACCACTGGATCTCACATTCCCAGCTGTCGTCATGCCTTCTCCGGACATCTCGCTCCACGAGGCCACCAGGCTGGCTGCAATCCCGCCTGTTAAGGCGTCGCCGTCCCCACCTCCACCTCTCAGGCGGTCGACAAGGATCCGACGCCAGCCCCAGAGATTGGACTTATAAATATTTCCTTTGTACATATTGTTCTGTATCTGCACGCTAGACACCTTCCATGTTAAGGGCAGCACGGTAGCATAGTGGTTAGCACAGCTGCTTCACAGCTCCAGGGTCCCAGGTTCGATTCCCGAAAGGGCGAAGGAGATTTCAGCTTTTGTGACTCCAGATGGTATGTACCAATTCAAAGTTACGCAATTTTGCATGAAAAACGCCCCAGCAACATTTCAATGAAATGAATGAAAAAATGAAAATGAAATGAAATGAACAAAATCATTTCAGGCTTACCCAATTGTGCGGTATACATCGACGATCTGGTAATTTTCAGTCAGACATGGAAGGAACATTTAAAGCATCTGATGGTGTTATTCGATCGACTTCAGGAGGTGGGTTTGGTGATAAACCTAGCCAAAAGTGAATTTGGAAAATCCCAAGTCACTTTCCTTGGCCATACAATCGGACAGGGTTGAATGGTCCCACGGGATCTGAAAACAATAGTTACTGGGGAGTTTCCAATACCCTCGACACAAAGGGAAATAATGCAATTTCTTAGCATGAGTGGATTTGATCAAACATTTGTGCCAAATTTGTGCAGCTTGGTTGCTCCACTGATGGACTTGCTGAAGAAACGTCGAAAATTTCAGTGGACAGCAGAGTTTCAACACGCATTTGAAGGCCGAAAGGCTGTGATAACCAATGTTCCTGTGTTGGAGAATTACAAGGGACTCTGTGATCAGATTGAACTATAGTATCTGACTTTAAAGAGAAATGCCGAGGCGTAGAGAAATGGATTGGTCGTACAGAGACCTTCTTTCCAAAGAGACTGTCAATCAAGAAGGATTCCAGTTGGAGAAGAAGAACTAAAATGGACTATGTTACTGTTAAAGGTTTGCGTGTTTTGTTTTGTTAAAAAAATGTATATTCACTGTCCATGTTTCTTAAAGGATAGTGAAAAGGTGAAAAATGAAACTATCTTGAAGTTGATGTATGGCAGCCATACATACGTGGGCTGCAGGGACAAAATGGCGGCACCCACAGGTCGCACATGGGGGTTGTAGGAATGCTGGGCCTAGAATCAGCAGCGATCGACTGAGCCTGGCACACAGCAGCAAAATGTTCCTTTTTTCTGCAGGCCTTGCAGGTTGTGTTCCACGCCGGGCAGCGCTGCCGGGGGTGTTTGGTCTGCCCGCAGAAGAAGCATTTGGGCCCCCCGGGATTGGCTCGCTGCTGCGCGGTGCAGGGCTGAGGTGGGTTGAGGTCGGTAGATGGTGGGGCCCACGATGTCCACGAGGGTGCCGTGCGGTCGGGAGCATACGACTGTATGTTATGGGAGGATACTGTTAGCGAGTTTGTGAGCTGCCTGGTTGCCGCAAGGTCGAGCGTACCCCCTTTTAATAGACGCTGGCGGATGTACGCCAACCCCATGCCCGTAACAAAAGTGTCTCTGATTAAAAGTTCTGTATGCTCAACTGCCGAAACTGTCTGGCAGTCACAGTTCATCGCCAGGATGTGCAGGACACGCCAGAAATCATCTAGGGACTCACCGGGGGGTTGCTGTCTCGTGGAAAAGAGGTGCCTGGTGTAGAATTTGTTAACCGGCCGAACGTAATGTCCTTTCAGGAGCTCCATTGCTTCAGCGTAAGTGGGCACATCCTGGATGAGAGGAAAAATACCAGCTCTCACCCGTGAATAAAGGACCTGGAGCTTCTGTGCGTCCGAGGGTTGTTTAGCCGATGTTCGGAGGTAGCTTTCGAAGCAGGCTAGCCAGTGGTCAAAGGCAGACGTGGTGTTGGCTGTTTGAGGGTGCAGCTGCAGGTGGTCAGGCTTAATGTGAAGTTCCATCGTTGTAAAATCTTTGCTCAATAAATTGATGCATTAGCAATTTCTTCAAAGACGAGAGTAGTGGAATAATGGAGGCTTTATTGAGCAAAGATGTGTGGCCTCCTGTAGCTGCTAGCAGAATGGGAGCAGCTCCGGTGTGCACACACATTTATACGCTGCCTACTGGGCGGAGCCATCAGGCAGGGATTCACCCCTGTACCTCTAGTACAGGAGCCTTACCGTACTTCATCTACTATACAGGTACTACATCTAATATACAGTTAGTGGTGAATACCACAATTCTCAGCTCCCACTCTCTTTAAATCTCTGTGCTGACTCTCAGCTCCCATTCTTTTAAAAACTCTGGCCTAACTCTCAGCTCCCGCTCTTTTTAAATCTCTGCACTGACTCTCAAGTCTCGCTCATTTTAAGTCTTAGATTTCGGGATTCTGACCCAGCAACAGTGAAGGAATGGCAATATTTTTCCAAGTAGTCCGGATGGTGATTGACTTGGAAAGGAACCTCCTGGTGTGGTTCCCAGGTATCTGCAGCTCTTGTCATTATAGGTGGTATGGTCACAGGTGTGGAAGGTGCTGCCGAAGGAACCATGGCAAAATCCTGTGGGGCATCTTGTAGACGGTACATATGGCTTCCTCTGTTCCTCAGTGGGGGGTTTGAATGTTTGTGGAAGTAGTAACAATCAGGCGGGCTGCTTTCACCTGGAATGTTGAACCTCCTAAGTGTTGTTGGGCTGCACTCATCCAGGCAAGTGGAGAGTATTGCATTATACTCCTGACTTGTACCTTGTAGATGGTGGACAGGCTTTGAGGAGTCAGGACGTCAGTTACTTGCCATAGGATTCCTAGCCTTTAACCTGCTCTGGTAGCCACGGTATTAATATGGTTAGTCCAGTTGAGTTTCTGATCAATGGGAACCCCAGGATGTTGATTGTGGGGGATTCAGCGATGGTAATGACATTGAATGATAAAGGGAGATGGTTAGATTCACTCTTGTAGGAGATGGTCATTGCCTGGCACTTGTGTGACATGAATATATTCATGTCAAGTTATATATAACTTGTCAGCCCAAACCTGGATATTGTCCAGGTTTTGCTGCATTTGGTCATGGACTGCTTCATTATCTGAGGAGTCGTGAATGGTGCTGAATATTGTGCGGTAACCTGTGAACATCCCCACTTCTGACCTGATGATGGAAAGGAAGTCATCGATGAAGCAGCTAAAGATGGTTGGACCTCGAACACTACCCTGAGGAACTCCTGCAGTAAGATCCTGGAGCTGAAATGATTGACATATTTATCAGCGGGGAGTGAGTTGAGAGTTCATTTTGAATAGAACGGAGAGTTAATTTCGAACAGCGCAGGAGGTGAGAGTGCATTTCGAAATTCACGGAAGAGAGGAGAACGTTCATTTTGAATAGCATGGGGAGAGAGGAGAGAATTAATTTTGAATAGTGCAGAGAGAGGAGAGAATTCATTTTGAATAGCATGGGAGAGAGGAGAGAGTTCATGTTGAATAGTGCAGAGAGAGGAGAGAGTTCATTTTGAATAGCATGGAGAGAGGAGAGAGTTCATGTTGAATAGTGCAGAGAGAGGAGAGAGTTCATTTTGAATAGCATGGGAGAGAGGGGAGAGTTCATGTTGAATAATGCGGAGAGAGAGAGGAGAGAGTTCATTTTGAATAGCATGGGAGAGAGGAGAGAGTTCATGTTGAATAGTGCGGAGAGAGAGAGGAGAGAGTTAGAACATAGAACATAGAACAGTACAGCACAGAACAGGCCCTTTGGCCCTCGATGTTGTGCCGAGCAATTATCACCCTACTCAAGCCCATGTATCCACCCTATACCCGTAACCCAACAACCCCCCCCCCCCCAACCCCCAACCTTACTTTTTAGGACACTACGGGCAATTTAGCATGGCCAATCCACCTAACCCGCACATCTTTGGACTGTGGGAGGAAACCGGAGCGCCCGGAGGAAACCCACGCACACACGGGGAGGACGTGCAGACACCGCACAGACAGTGACCCAGCCGGGAATCGAACCTGGGACACTGGAGCTGTGAAGCATTTATGCTAACCACCATGCTACCATGCTGCCCAATTTTGAATACTGCGTAGAGAGGAGATTGTTCATTTTGAATAGTGCAGGGAGTGAGGAGAGACTTCATTTTGAATAGTGCGGAGAGAGTGATGGGACCATCAATTCACACGAGACGAAGAGTTGAAGTGAACAGTGGTTTTAATCAACTAGAACAATGCCTGCCTGCGGCTGCTCTGTACTGAGTGCCGCCTACAGGCTGCAGCTCTATATACTTCCCCCGAGGGTGCGGAGCCACAGACAGAGCCCACAAGGTCATCAACATAATACAATACAATGTAATGCAATTACAATGGTGAATGGTAGCAGTAATACATTCACCACATTCACCCCCTGTTAAAAATTGAAGTCCAGTGGGGGTGAAGTGGGCTCACATATCGAGTCTGTCCAACGCCTTGATCGTTCGCTGTGATCGCCTGAGCTCGGGTTTCGCTGCGGGCACGGGTATTGAACTCGTAATTGCGGGCACGGATGTTGGGCTCGTTGACTCCGGGACCCTGTCTTCTGGAGCTTGGAGCTCCATCGGCGATGGGGTGAGGGGGGGTGTAGGGCATGTAGGGGCGGGGGGCGGTGTTCGGTGTAGGGTAGGGGGGGTAGGTGATGGTCGCAGGGAAACCAGTGGGTGCCGATCCCGGAGGGAGACTGTATCTTGTTGGCCGTCGCGATGCGCCATGTAGGCTTACTGGGGGTTGGCATGAAGGAGCTGGACCCTCTCGACCAGGGGGTCGGACTTATGGCTCCTCACGTGCTTATTGTCAGCCAGGACGGAAGAGAGACCCCAGAGGTGGACCTCCTGGGGAAAACAAATAGGCGGTCATGAGGGGTCTCATTCATAGCTGTGCAGAGGGGTGACCTAATGGAGTGGAGCGCGTCGGGGAGGACATCCTGCCAGCGGGAAATTGGGAGACCCCTGTTTTGTTATGCTCTTGACGTAGCATAAGCTGCTTCCTTCATGTGCACTCTGACAAAGAAAGGTTCAGACGGAGATAACTTTAACGCGTTTATTAAACTGTTAACGATTCTCCTCCTTGATTTGACTCTCCTGTTAATCCTGCTATAGCTACTCAGACTAACTAACCAGTCTGCTATAATCCTCGTGGTGGGTGTAATGTGTTTCAATCAACTCTGTGTGTACTCACTAAGTGTCTCCACTGGAAAGAGACTGAGCATGTGTGCTGTGTCCTTTTATATGGGTTAGTGTAATGCCCTCCTGTGGTAGTGTCATCTCTGTGTGTATCGTGACTGCCCATTGGTCATGTCCTATCTTACTGACCTATTGGTTGAATGTCTGTGTGTCATGTCTCTGGTGCTCCCTCCAGTGTCTATTTAGTCGAAGTGGATTTACATTAACTCCTTGTGAATTTACAGTGATGCATATCACCACAACTCCTAGACCGTCGGGCCAGAAGGACGGCCTTCCATACCATCGCGTTCTCCCTCTCCACGGGCAAAATTCTCCGACCCCGGGAATTGGCGGGGTTGGGAATCACGGCCCGCCGATCGGCGTGCCGACTGCGCCGATCAGCGAGCCCTCCGCAGCGATTCTCCGGCCCGCGATGGGCCGAAGTCCCGCCGCTGAGCGGTCTCTCCCGCCGCCGTGGTTTCAACCACCTCTGGTGGCGGCGGGATGGGTGGCATGAGCGGGCCCCTGGGGTCCTGGGGGGGGGCGCGGGGCGATCGGACCCCACGGGGTGCCCCCACGGTGGCCAGGCGCGCGATCGGGGCCCACCGATCGGCGGGCGGGCCAGTGCCGTGGGGGCACTCTTTTTATTTCGCCGCCGCCACGGCCTCCACCATGGCGGAGGCAGAAGAGAATCCCCCAGCGCGCATGCGCCAGTTCTGATGTCAGCGGCAGCTGACGCACCGGTGCATGCGCAAACCGGCGAAGGCCTTTTGGCCAACCCCGGCGCCAGATGGCGGCGTCAAAGGCCGTTGGCGCTGGTTGTGGCGCCTGTTGGTGTGGCGCCAACCACTCTGGCGCGGGCCTAGCCATCAAAGGTGCGCCTGTCCGTTTCCCCAGGGGTTGTAACTGGTCCTCCTGCTCAAGGCAATGCCCTTACCGGGCAGGTACTGATGCAGCTCATCGCTCATAAACAAGGAGCCCCGGTCACTGTGGACATAAGTGGGGAAACCGAACAGGGTGAAAATACTATGCAGGGCCTTAATGACAGTGGCCGAGGTCATGTCGGGGCATGGGATGGCAAAGGGGAAATGGGAATACTCATCAACGACGTTAAGAAAATACACGTTGCGATCAGTGGAGGGGAGGGGCCCTTTGAAATCAATGCTGAGGCGCTCAAAGGGCCGGGATGCCTTCACCAGGTGGGCCTTGTCTGGACGATAGAAGTGCGGCTTACACTCCGCGCAGACTTGGCAGTCCCTGGTCATGGCCCTGACCTCCTCGGTGGAGTAGGGCAGGTTGTGGGCCTTGATGAAGTGGAGAAACCGGGTGACCCCCGGGTGACAGAGGTCATTATGGATGGCCCGGAGTCGGTCATCTTGCACGCTGGCGCATGTGCTGCGGGATAGGGCGTCTGGGGGCTCGTTGAGCTTTCCGGGATGATACACAATATCATAATTATAGGTGGAGAGTTCAATCCTCCACCTCAAGATCTTATCATTCTTGATCTTGCCCCGCAGTGTATTGTTGAACATAAAGGTTACCGACCGTTGGTTGGTGACGAGGGTAAACCTCCTACCAACCAGGTAATGCTTCCAATGTCACACAGCTTCCACAATGGCTTGAGCTTCTATTTCGACTGAGGAGTGTTGAATCTCGGAGGCGTTGAGGATACGGGAAAAAAGGGCTACGGGCCTGCCTGTCTGGTTAAGGATAGCAGCCTGGGCGACGTCTGACGCATCGCTGTCCACCCGGAAGGGGATTGACTCATCCACCGCGTGCATCACGGCTTTGGGAATTGTCTGCCTTGATACGGCTGAAAGCCAGGCAGGCCTCAGTCAGGGGGAAGATGGTGGTTTTGATAAGTGGGTGGGCTTTGCCCACATAGTTGGGGACCCACTGGGCATAGTATGAAAAGAACCCGAGGAACCTTTTCAGGGCCTTGGGGCAGTGGGGAAGGGGGAATTGCAGGAGGGGGCGCATGCGGTCGGGGTCGGGCCCTAGGGCTCTGTTTTCCATGACATAGCCGCGGATGGCCAGTCGGGTTGTGCGGAAAACACATTTCTCCTTGTTACAGGTGAGATTGAGGGCTTGGGCGGTTTGGAGGAACTTCTGAAGGTTGGCGTCATGGTCTTGCTGATCATGGCCGCAGATGGTGACGTCAAAGTATGTAAATGTGGCCCGCAGCCCGTACTGGTCCACCATTCGCTCCATCGTTCTTTGGAAGACAGAGACCCCATTGGTGACGCCGAAGGGGACCCTGAGGAAGTGGAAGAGGCGGCCAACTGCCTCAAAGGCCATGGATTGGCGATCTTCCGGGCGGATTTGAAGCTGGTGGTATGCGGACTTCAGATCTACCGTGGAGAACACCCGATAGTGCGCAATCTGATTAACCATATCCGCTACCCGGGGAAAGGGGTATGCATCGAGTTGCGTGTACCGATTTATGATCTGGCTGTAGTCTACAACCATCCGGTTCTTTACCCCAGTCCTGACGACCACCACTTGGGCTCTCCAGAGGCTATTATGGGCCTCGATGGCCCCCTCCCTCAAGAGCCGCTGGACCTCGGACTTGATAAAAGTCCTGTCCTGGGCACTGTACCGCCTGCTGCTGGTGGCGACGGGTTTACAGTCGGAGGTGAGGTTTGCGAAGAGCGGGGGGAGGGGCGACCTTAAGGGTCGCGAGGCTACATACCGTGAGAGGGGGTAGGGGCCCGCCGAACTTCAGGGTCAGGCTCCTGAGGTTGCACTGGAAATCCAGTCCTAACAGGAGAGGAGCGGAGAGATCGGGGAGGACATAGAGTTTAAAATTGGCGGACTCGGCGTCCTATATCGAGATGTTCATGATAGTGTACCCCCGGATCTGCACTGAATGTGATCCGGAAGCAAGGGAGATTGTTTGGGATGTGGGGGAAATCTGGAGGGAGCAGCGCCTTACCGTGTCCGGATGTATGAAGCTCTGCGTGCTCCCAGAGTCAAACAGGCAGGGCGTTTCGTACCCATTGACCCGGGACGGTCATCATCGAGTTCCTGAGGTGCTTGGGCTGTGATTGGTCGAGGGTGACAGCGCCGAGCTGCGGGTAGCCGGCATGGTCGGAGTAGGCGGCCAAGATGGCGGCTCCATCGTTCGCACGTGTCGGGTGGCGTTGAAGATGGTGGCCAAGGTGGCAGCCCCCATGAGTCACACGTGTCGGGTAGGGTTAAAGATGGCTACCCCTACGGACAGGCATGAGGCTGATGACACGTCTGAATGGGGCGGTACTGGCAGGCACGCAGCCACGCTACGGGGTCTGCGGGCCTGTGAGTCTGAAAGTCGGGTCTGTGATTTAGGAGTTTTGGATCTGGCCAGGCAGATTTTTGTAAAGAGTCCTTTCTTGCCGCAGTCGCTACAGGTCGCGTTCCGAGCCGGGCAACGCTGCCGGAGGTGCTGGTTCTGGCCGCAGAAATAGCAGGGCAGCCCCCCGCGTTGGGCAGGCAGCCACGCGGCACAGGACTGGGACAGCCTCTGGTCGGGTCTCCACGAGGGGATCGCGTGGTTGGAGGGTAAAGCATTGAGGCTCTGAAAAGCGACATCTAATTTGGTGGATAGTTTTACTGTCTCTTCTAGGTCGAGGGTGCCCTTTTCGGGCAGGCGCTGTCTGAAGTAGGACCGGACTCCAGCCACATAGGTGTCCCGGATGGCGAGTTCCATATGCTGCGAGGCCGTGAGGTCCTTGCAGTTGCAGTTCCGAGCGAGTACCTTCGTCGCATAGGTATTCCTCCAGTAATTCCCCGGGGCGTTGACGATGAGTGGTGAGGAGATGCCGCGCGAACATTTTGTTCACTGGCCTCACATATTGCCTTTTCAGGATCACAACTGCGTCTGCGTACGTGGTCGCTTCCTCGATCTGCACGGAGATTCTGTGGCTCACCCGGGTGTGGAGGAGACTCAGTTTCTGTTCCTGGATGACGGTGGGCGAGGAGGAGGCGGCGAGGTAGGCTTCAAAACAGCAGAGTCAGTGCAAAAAGATTCCTTTGACTTCAGCTGCCCGTGGATCGAGTTCCAGTCGGTCAGGTTTGTGGACGGCTGGGAATTTTGTCGTAAGTGGTTGGGTCCAGAGTCAGGCCGGGCTGGGGGCTCGCGATCTTTGGGGTGGCTTCGGACCCAGGAGTGCAGGAGGCGAGAGAGGCCGGCATTCTGGCCTTTGCGTCTCTAGTAGCCCGGCGCAGGATTCTGTTACAGTGGAGAGATGTGCGGCCCTCTAGTCCAGAGACCTGGGTCAACGACATAGC
The DNA here is from genome assembly GCF_902713615.1 of Scyliorhinus canicula. NCBI lineage: Eukaryota > Metazoa > Chordata > Chondrichthyes > Carcharhiniformes > Scyliorhinidae > Scyliorhinus > Scyliorhinus canicula. The sequence continues at coordinate 39,885,703 of NC_052158.1, forward strand.
CGGGTTCATTAAGTTGGAGAGGATGAAATTTGCCCTGAGGGGGTCGGTACGGGGGTTCTTTCGGCGGTGGCAGCCCTTTCTCTATTTCCTGGCGAAGGGGTAGAGAGAGATCAGTCTCTGCAGCAACCTGGGGGGGGGGGGGGGGGGGGGGCAGGGAGGGGTGGGTAGGGGATGGTCGGGAGGTTCGATTTTGCAGCGGTGGGTTCGTTCTGTTCTTTTCTTTTTCTGTTCTTTTTTGTATAACCATTTGCTATTTGTTAATATTTATTTTGGGGGGGGGGTGAGTTCTGCTCTAGCTTCGGTGTGGAAGCACGATATGTATGTTTTAATTTGCGGGGAAAATTTGTTATTGGTATTAGAAAACTTGAATAAAAATTATTTATAAAAAAAAGGTTTGAGGGCGGCTTCCATAGCTATATCTTAAATAATTAAATTGCTGCAACCATCAATTCACACGAGATGAAGAGTTGAAGTGAACAGTGGTTTTAATCAGCTAGAACTGTCTGCCTGCGGCTACTCTGTACTGAGTGCCGCCTACAGGCTGCAGATCTATATACCTCCCCCGAGGGGGCAGAGCCACAGACAGAGCCCACAAGGGCATCAACATAATACAATGTAATGCAATTACAATGATAAATGGTAGCAGTAATACATTCACCACAGAGAGGAGAGAGTTCATTTTGGATAGCACAGGGAGAGAGGAGACAGTTCATTTTGGATAGCACAGGGAGAGAGGAGAGAGTTCATTTTGGATAGCACAGGGAGAGAGGAGACAGTTCATTTTGAATAGCATGGGAGTGTGGAGAGAGTTCATTTTGAATTGTGCGGGGACAGAGGAGAGAATTCTTGGGAGGGATTCTCTGATGGCAAAATTGCGTCCGGCGATTGGCTGGAGAATCCGTTTTTACGCTGAAATCCGGGGGGGGGGGGGGGGGGTGCCGCCAATTTTCGGATGCTCCGCTCCCGCATAAACGGTGTAATCGCTCAGTCTGGCGCACAGCATTAGGACAGCCTCAGGACGTCACCTGAGGCCCTCCCCTGATGCTCTGCTCCCAGTGGGCCATCGGTCGTGTCTGCTCAGTTTTCTGGGACCTCGTGTGGTGGCTGCAGACTTTGTCCAGTACCGCCACAGTCTGGAGGGGGAGCTGTTCTGCTGTCTGGGTTGGCTTTAGCGGGGTCTGGGTAGACTGGTGGGGGTGGTCCGGGGGTGGTGAGGGGGTTACACGGGGGCATTATCTGGCAGGCTCGGTCCACACGTTGCTGGAGCCATGTTGTCCAGCGCAGACGCCACAGCTCACTGCCGTGCGCATGCAAGGCCACGATTCCGGCCATTCTCCATCCATATCTGCAGGTGAAGCCGGGGGCTTTATGTGGCGCGGCTGCTAGTCCCCAATTGGGCGGGGGCGGCACCGACATTTTCATTGTAAAACTAGACACTTCCTCCAGACGTGGCCTCAAAATGTGAGAATCCAGGCCCATATTTATCAGCGGGGAGAGAGGAGAGAGTTCATTTTAAATATCATCCCGGCACAGTGATCTCCTGGACATGTTTCAATTGAGGGGAGAGGGATTTTCCCAGATTTTTTCCCCATATTGGCCCTGTTTTTTTTGCCTCTCCCTGGAGATCACTCGGTCTGGATCAGGGGATGGAGATTAGTCTGCGGGATTAGAAGGAGAATACTGCAAAACGATTAATAAATGAAATAACTAGGTAAAAATGGCTGAACAGGTGATGTGCTGTAGCTGTATGATGTGGTGAGAGCTGGCAGGTCCCAATGTGAGCTGCAGTGACCACATCTGCAGCAAGTGTTGGTTCCTTGAGGAATTTTGCACAGAATTGATGAGCTGGAATCTGAGCTTCGGACACTGTGGCACATCCGGGAGGGGGGAGAATTAATTTGACTTTGTTGTTTCAGGAGGCCGTGACACCCCATAGATTAAGTACCTCAAAGTCAGTCAGTGGTCAGGGACAGCAGGGTGTGATGATTGCAAGTGAGGCCAGGTAGAGGGATCCTGAATTCAGGAATGGAGTATCCGCAGCTTATGTTATTTGACACTCGAGTAGTCCTGTGTTGTAGCTTCACCAGGTTGACACCTCATCTTTAGGTATGCCTGGTGTTGCTCCAGGCTTGCTCTCCTGCACTCTTCATTGAACCAGGGTAGGTCCCCTGGCTGGTGGTAATTGCAGAATGGGGAATATGCCAGGCCATGAAGTTACAGATTCTGGCTGAGTACAATTCTGCTGCTGCTGATGGCCCACAGCGCCTCATGAATGCCCAGTCTTGAGTTGCTAGATCTGTTCGAAGTCAATCCCATTCAGCTCGGTGGTAGTGCCACACAACACGTTGGAGGGTATCCTCAATGTGAAGATGGGACTTTGTCTCCACAATGACCGTGCGGTGGTCTCTTCTACCAATACTGCCATGGACAGATGCATCTGCAGCAGGCAGATTGGTGAGGATGAGGTCAAGTATGTTTTTCCATCTTGTTGGTTCCCTCACCACCTGCTGCAGTCCCAATCCAGAAGCTATGTCCTTTAGGAATCGGCCAACTCGGTCTCTGGTGGCACTACCGGTCAACTGTTGGTCATGGACTTTGAAGTCCCCCACCCACAGCATATCTGTGCCCTTTCCACCTTCAGAGCTTTCTCCAAGTTGGTGCTCATCATGGAGAAGTACTGATTCATCAGCTGATGGTGGACAGTACATGGTAATCAGCAGGAGATTTCCTTGCCCATGTTTAACTTGAGACTTCATGGGGTCCAGAGTCCAAAGTTACTCCCAGGGTAACTCCCTCCTGACTGTCTACCACTGTGTCACCACCTCTGCTGTGTCTGTCCAGCCAGTGAGACAGGACATACCCAGGAATGGTGATAGTGCTGTCTGGGACATTGGGACATCTGGGACACTGGAACACCTGTAAGGTATGATTCTGTGAGTATGATTATGTTGGACTGTTGCTTGACTAATCTATAAGAACAAAGAACATAGAAAAGTACAGCACAAGAACAGGCCCTTCGGCCATCCAAGCCTGTGCCGACCATGCTGCCCATCTTAACTAAAATCTTCTACACTTCCTGAGTCCGTATCCCTCGACTCCCATCCTATTCATGTATTTGTCAAGATGTCGCTTAAATGTCACTATTGTCCCTGCATCCATCATCTCCTCCGGTAGTGAGTTCCAGGCACCCACTACCCTCTGTGTAAAAAAAACTTGCCTCGTACATCTCCTCTAAACCTTGTCCCTTACACCTTAAACCGATGCCCCCTAGTAATTGACCCCAATTTTGGCACAAGCCACCAGATGTTAGAAAGGAGGAATTTGTCGGTCACCAGGACTGGGTTTGTCATTGTTGTTTCCGGTGCCTGGGTCAATACCGGGTTATCAGTCCGGTTTCATTCCTATTTTCTGTTTTGTAGCATAGAACATAGAACAGTACAGCACAGAACAGGCCCTTCGGCCCTCGATGTTGTGCCGAGCAATGATCACCCTACTCAAACCCACATACCCCTAACCCAACAATCCCCCCCCATTAACCTTTACACTACAGGCAATTTAGCATGGCCAATCCACCTAACCCGCACATCTTTGGACTGTGGGAGGAAACCGGAGCACCCGGAGGAAACCCACGCACACACGGGGAGGACGTGCAGACTCCACACAGACAGTGGCCCAGCCGGGAATCGAACCTGGGACCTTGGAGCTGTGAAGCATTGATGCTAACCACCATGCTACCGTGAGGCCCTTGAGCAGTTGAGTATAACTGAGTACCTTGCGAGGCCGCAAGGCTAATTTCAGAGGGGCATTTAAAGAGTCAACAACATTGCTGTGGATCTGGAGTCACATGAAATTCCCCAGGTAAGGTGGCAGATTTCCTTCCCGAAAGGACATTAGTGAACCAGATGGGTTTTTGTGATAATCGACAATGGTTTCACGGTCATCATCAGACTTTTAATTCCCGATACGTATTGAGCTCAAATTCCACCATCTACTGTGGTGGGGTTTAAATCCAGGTCCCCAGATCATCACCTGGATCTCTGGATCACCAGCCCAGCAACAATACCACTACACCACCGCCTCCACACAAATGCATATCTAAATGCTTGTTAAGTATTGTGAGGGTCTCTGCTTCCACCACCCTCTCAGGCAGTGAGTTCCAGACCTCCACCACCATCTCGACGAAAATATCTTTCCTCACTTCCCCTCTAAATCTTCTGCCCCTTACTTTAAAATTTTGCCCTCTAGTCATTGATCGCTCTACCAAGGGGAAAGGTTTCTTCCTGTATATTCTATCTATGCCCTCATCATTTTATACATCTCAATCATATCCTGCCTCAGTCTCCTCTGCTCTGAGGAAACAACCCCAGTCTATCCAATGTCTCTTCATAACTAAAACTCTCCAACACAGGTAACATCCTGATAAACCTACTCTGCACCCTTTCAAGTGTTATCACATCCCTCCTCTAATGTGGATTCCAGAACTGTGCATAATACTCCAATTGTGAGTTAACTAACATTTTATACAGTTCCAGCATAACTTCCCTGCTCTTAAACTCTATGCCTCAGCTAATAAAGGCAAACTATACCAAATGCCTTCTTAACCACTTTATCCACCTGCTCTGCTGCTGAAGGGACTGGTGTACATTCACACCAAGGTCCCTCTGATCCTTGGTGTTTCCCAGGGTCCTGCTGTTTATCATGTATTCCCTTGCCCTTGTTTGTCTTGTCCAAGTGCATCACCTCACACCTATCTAGATTGATCAAATCAAAATCAAATGTATCCGAGGCAGCTGAGTGAGGCAAGAGGGGTCCATTGGCCACTGATCATCTCATCTCCCCAGTCCGTCTATACCCCCTTGGAATCTGAGGCTTTCCTCATCACTATTTACCACCCCACCAATTTTCGTATCATTTGCGAAGGTCATCTGCGAACTTACGAATTAACCCTCCGACGTTCACGTCTAAATCATTTATATGAACCAAAAACAGCAAGGGCTCCAACACTGATCCGTGCGGGATCCCAATGGACAAAGGTTTCCAGTCAGAAAAACACCCTGCGACCATGACCTTCTGCTTCCTGCCACTCAGCCAATTCTGGATCCAATTTGCCAAATTTCCTTGGATCCATGGGCTCTTGCCTGCGCTATCAGTCTCCCATGTGAGACCTTTACAAAAGCTTTGCTGAAGTCCAAGTCGACTACATCAAATGCATTTCCCTCATCGACACACCTGGTCATCTCTTCGAAAAATTCAATCAAGTTGATCAGACATGACCTCCCCTTAACCTACCATGCTGACTGCTCCTGATTAATCCCTGCGTCTTCAAATGCAGATTAATTCTGTCCTTCAGAATTGCTTCCAGTAGTTTCCCTACCACTGAGGTTAGATTGACTGGCCTGTAGTTTCTTGGTTTATCACTTCCTCCCTTCTTGAATAACGGTACCACACTGGTATTGTGTATATAGTTTGCTTTGCAATAAAATACTTTTCATTAGGCCTATCATTTTGGACTCCTTTGTGGCCACTAAAAAGATTAAACAGATTTACTTTGACTCAAAAGTAATGCCGCACTAATGGTGTACAATATTAGTGTCCCAGCCAGGGCTAACAATAACTTGGAGTCCGGGTTAGGACAGTATTTAAAGGGCTCCGTAATGAGTTCCCGCTGGGCGGGCCACCGACCATTACAATGGCAACTCGTACTCGTGAGCCCCATTGGGAGATCGATGAGTGATTCCCAATGGTGAGGGTTAGCACAATTATCCTCCCAATTTAGTTTTATCTGCACATTTAAAAATTTTGAATCCAAATGTAAATTGTCAGTTAAAGTTGTGATGAATAGAGTTTCTAGCACTGTTTTTTGTGGGTCTCCACTTCCCTCTTGCAAGCATCTCGCTGTCATATGAGAAGCGGTTGAGGACTCTGGGTCTGTTCTCGATGGAGTTTAGGATGAGGGGTGATCTCATTGAAACTTACAGAATACTGAGAGGCCTAGATAGAGTGGACATGGAGAGGATGTTTCCATGAATAGGAGAAACAAGAACCCGAGGCCACAGCCTCAGACTAAAGGGACGATCCTTTAAAACAGAGATGAGGAGGAATTTCTTCAGCCAGAGGGTGGTGAATCTGTGGAACTCTTTGCCCCAGAATGCTGTGGAGGCCAAATCACTGAGTGTCTTTAAGACAGAGATAGATAGGTTTTTGATTAATAAGGGGATCAGGGGTTATGGGGAGAAGGCAGGAAAATGGGGCTGAGAAACCTATCAGTCTTGATTGAATGGCAGAGCAGACTCAATAGGTCAAACTCTGCTCCGATATCTTATGGTCTTATGGCTATCCTCCAGTCTTCCAGCACCTCTCCTGTAGCCAGAGAGCGATTGATGATTACTGCCTGCGCCCCTGCTATTTCCTCCCTTGCCTCACTCAGCTGCCTCGGATACATTTGATTTTGTTTTGATTTATTGTCACATGTACCGAAGTACAGTGAGAAGTATTTTTCTGCGACCAAGCGAGCGTACACAGTACGTACATAATAGACAAGAAAAGAATAATGGACAGAGTATATAGACAAATGGTACATCGAGAAACAGTGACTGGTTACAGTGCGGAACAAGGGGCCAAACAAAGCAAATACATGAGCAAGAGCCGCATAGGACTTAGTGAATAGTGTTCTTACAGGGAACATTTCCTCCGGCCCTGGAGATTTGTCTACTTTAAGCCTGCCAGACCACTCAGAAACTTCTCTTTGTCTATGTTAATCTCTTTCACTTCATCACAGTCCTTCTTCCTGATTTCTATACTCACACCGTCTCTCTCACGAGTGAACACTCACAAAATATTCATTTAGAACCCTATATCCTCTGGCACCACACACCACTGTGGTACTGGATGGGGCCTATACTTTCCCTAGGTGTCCTTTTACCCTTAGTAAAGCAACTGAGGATTTTCCTTTATTTTACCTGCCAGTTTCCTGTCAGTTTTGCTCCCTCCTGTTCTTTATGGTGCTATTGTCTGTCGATTAGTTCTCCACTTTTCAATTACTTTAGATCTAGCTGTCTCTTTCAAGGTCCTCCTCTCTTGTCTTCTATATGGTGCTGCTGCATCTCTCAGGGTCCTCCTCTCTCCCACTCTGTTATATCCTGCTGTCTGACTCAGGGTCCTCTTCTCTTTCGCTCTTTTATATCCTGCTGTCTGACTCAGGGTCCTCTTCTCTTCCGCTCTTTTATATTCTGCTGTCTGTCTCAGGGTCCTACGCACTCTCACTCTTTCATATCCTGCTGTCTGTCTTAGGGTCCTCCTCTATCCGATAATTTCAGGGGCCGGTGTCTGTCCAGGTCCTCCTCTCTCCAGCTCTCTTAGATCTTGCTGTGACATAACAGTATGTCCCTAAATATTTCTGACCTCAGGAAAAGATTTGTGTAAATAGGATAACTACTTATCTTCCCATCCTTCTCAAACCAGCACTAATAGATTTCTGAGGGTTAAATAGCTGTTTTTACAACACTCCTGGGGATGTCTTCACCTGTGTTTGTTCCTCTTTCACTTTTCTTTCAAAAGATTCTCTCGGTCTGAGTATGGTTCACTAAACCTTAAAACGGCCATGAATTACGAGTTCATGAAAAGCCAGCCCTACTCCACAAAACATGTGTGGAGCCAGGAGATACCACTCCCACAATGGAGCGGTCAGGTTTGGAGTGTAGGATGTGACCGATGCCAGGGTGTACCCTTACCCAGCTCTGGGTCAAATTGGGGGCGCTAGGAATCCCAGAATTGGGTCCCACCTGCCATTTATAAAGGTCTGTGAAAAATGATGTAATCCATTTGTCTCTTACACATGTTGGAGTTTAGAGTGTGGAGTGGTTTGAGGAATAATTCCACAGGTTGGGAAATACAATTAGGAGCAAAATTTCTTCACAATAATTCGTAATTGATATGTCTGAACTAACACAAATAAAAACAACTGACCAATAGGACCCATCTCATTTCAGACGCTGTGCACACCAGTAACCCAATCCCTCAGACATGACTCCCTCTCCAGCCATGTAAATCTAAGTGCACAATTCTGTGTAAATTCACACTTTGAATTCTGCTGTTAAAGCTTACTCCATTACGTTGATCTAGATTAATGATCATGAGATAATCTCATTACCTGGAATCAGTGATTCAGATCGGCAGTCGTACAGCATTCCCAGCCGGAAAGGGCGACCCAGAGCTGCCTGTTCAATAACCACGATTTCTCCACTAGTTCCTGAGCCATGAGATTGAGATCCATCCGGCTGAGAGTGATCTGAAATAGAAGATTCAGTGGAATAGATGAATTCATAGAATCACAGAATTATTACCAGTGCAGCAAGAGACCATTCAGCTCATTGTGTCTGCAACAACTCCCCAAATGAGCAATTCACCTTGTGCTATTCTGCTGCCTTCTCCCTGCACCTCTGCACATTCTTCCTTTTCCAATCGCAGTGTCATTCTATTTGAATGTTTTGTATGTAACTGCCTCCATCAGGCTCTCATTACATTCCAGACCCTGACCATTCGCTTTGCGAAAATGTTCTTTCTCATCTCACTTTTGCTTGTTTTACTGATTCATTAATCTTTATCCTCTTTCCCTCCATGTTTCCATGAGTAGTCACAGTTCCCGGCTATCTACTGTGTCCCGCCCCCTCATAATTTTGAATAACTCTATCAAATTTCCTCTCAGCCCTTCTCCGCTGTGAGGAAAACAATCCAAGATCTCCAAACAATCTTCATAATTAAAGTTCCTCATCATAGAACCATCCTTGCGAATCTCCACTGCACTTTCTCCAATGTTTTTACATCTTCCCTAAAGTCTGGCACCCACAAATGGACACAATACTCTAGTTGAGGCTGAACCAGCATCTTCTACAAGTTCAACATAACCTCCTTGTTCTTAGAGAAACACAGAAACTTAGAACATAGGAGCAGGAGTGGACCATTCAGCCCTTCGAGTCTGCTCCATTATTCAACATGATCACGGATGATCCTGTATCACAACACCATACTCCAGCACTCTCCCCATATCCCTTGACACCTTTATAGACTGGAAATCTACCTGTATTGTGCTCAAATATATTCAGTGATTGGGCCTCCACAGCTTTTTGTGTTAGACAATTCCACAGGTTCATCACCCCCCCCATCCCCCACCTTTCTCATTGCAATTAAATCCCCTCTCCTCCTTCACCAGAGAATATAGGCCCATTCGATCCAATCCATCCCCATACGACAATCCTGCCATCCCAGGAATCAGTCTGCTGAATCCTCACATTACTCTCTCTTTGGCAAGTATATCCTTTCTTAGATAAGGAGACCAAAACTGCACACAATGCCCCAGGTGTGTTCTCACCAAGGCCCTGTATACCTGCAGTGATCCATGCTTGCTCCTGTAATCAAGTCCTCTTGCAATGAAGATCGACATATAATTTGCTTTCCGAACTGCTTGCTGTACCTGCATGCTTGCTTTCAGTGACTGATGTACTTGGAAAATCAAGTCCCTTTGTATGTCAACATTACCCAATTGTAATAACCCTTACGAGGCCCAGGGGGACATCCTAATTGATCTCCTTATGGGACTCGTAAACTACGAGCTCCCACTAGTGGGCGGAGGCTGATTAGCTGGGGCTTGTGGAAATTGTCTTTAAACGTTGGCCCGAACTGGGACTGCCTAAAATCATTTGTCCCGTTTGAGACCTTGGACCTGTAAGCCACGGTGTGGCCTTTAGTTTTGTTGCCGAATTAAACCTCTTTTGGATTTACCTTCTCGGGCCTGCAGAGCTTTTACATTGTCAAAGAGGAAAATAACAGCTGTGATCCTGGACATTCTGACCACACCGGAATACCCCGGCACAAGAACGGGGTCTGTGAAACTTTGAACATGTCGCTTTTCAGAAGGCCAGAGGCCTTTAATTAGGTGTGGAAGATTGTGCCCAGTATACAGAACAAATGAGGTATTTCTTCCAGGAAAATTGTATTGTTGGAGATAACGAGCTAAAGGTAATGATCCTGGCTGCCTGTGGGGCCCTGACTTTCAGCGTAATTAAGATCCTCACCTACCCGATGGCCATGGACTCAAAAACCTTTAATTAACTCCTACCATTTGTTGTAAATCATTATTACCCCCCCCCCCCCCCCCGCAAAGGTATGACTCATACCACCCCACCCCCTCCAAAACACCGCCGTGGTCAGACCCACCAGCCAAGGGCCGTCACGGCCCAATGGGCCATCTCCCCAGAGGATAGTGGTGAATACCCACATCTGTGCTGCACAGTCGCAGGAACCATGGCGGTCAACGACATTAGAATTGCCAGTGAGTGCGTCACCCTCGCCAGGTAAAAGCTTAAGGATCCTCCTGTTTAATCCCTGTCTGTTCCTTTTTCCTCTTTTTAATTTCCATTATTGTTTTGGCTACTTCAATTTGTGTACATGGGCAATTAATGTATCTATGTCTTTTAGATACATGAAATCACCTTTAGTTCAAGTGGCTGGTAAACTGAGGGTTGACCTATGACTTCAAGGCAAGGCTGGTTGCAAGAAGCTGTTTATGTTTTGGATCTCCAAATTCCAGGGTGATCAGTGCTGGCACACATTGATGGATTTGTCTGATGGCCAATTGATTGACCTGAATTGTCAGGCCTTGTCAATGGCACCTGCCAATAGGTCGGGCTTTCCACTGGAATGTTCCTTCCTCTGTGAGACAGTGCTTTCTTTTTTTCTTTTGTTTTTGGCTTGGAAGCTGGAAGAAAGCAGTTTGATCCTCTCTCTCTCATCTAATGGACCCTTTCTAGAGATTGGAGTTAAAAACCTCTCTCTTTGTACGGCCAGACTGAACTGCAAGGAAACCAAAGTCAAGTCACCAGTTTTAGGCAGGGTTCAGAAGTTTGAAACCAATTTAAAATCTTGTGTGGTAAATCTGTTCTTATCTCAGTTAGTTTGTGGTCATTCTGGTGGAGTTGGAAACAAGTAAGAATTAAACAGGCCTCGGGCTGTTTCTTTGACTGAAGGCACAGGTTAATACAAGTTGACTTTCCAGAGGAAATGCTGTTGTCTGCAAGTACTGATTGACTGCTGCTGCCAGAAAATCATCTCTAACACTACATCGGCTGCTTCAATCCAGAAGTATCCTGGGAGGACAGCCTGCTGCGACAACTTCAACATTGGAAGCAAAGACACTAGTTTTGACACCCTGGGCAAATATGGGGCAGCAGGGTAGCATGGTGGTTAGCATAAATGCTTCACAGCTCCAGGGTCCCAGGTTCGATTCCCGGCTGGGTCACTGTCTGTGTGGAGTCTGCACGTCCTCCCCCTGTGTGCGTGGGTTTCCTCCGGGTGCTCCGGTTTCCTCCCACAGTCCAAAGATGTGCGGGTTAGGTGGATTGGCCATGCTAAATTGCCCGTAGTGTCCTAATAAAAGTAAGGTTAAGGGGGGGTTGTTGGGTTACGGGTATAGGGTGGATACGTGGGTTTGAGTAGGGCAATCATGGCTCGGCACAACATTGAGGGCCGAAGGGCCTGTTCTGTGCTGTACTGTTAAAAAAAATTTTTTTTTAATGTGGTCAATTCCAGCCCCACAGACCCTGGAGTCCCAACATAAGTGAATTAACCAGTAATTTACGTTTTCCGAAGATCTATAACCCTTCACTGCTCCAATGAGTTACAGACACCAGGTTTATAAGTAAAACATTAACACACTATTTATGAATAAAAAGAAGAAAAGATCAACATATAAGGAATCAACAGGATAATTGTCTACCAGACTACCTAATCCCAAGATCCTGTCACATCCTCTACCCAGACACGCACAAGACAGACACAAGGTAAGGGTTGGTGAGGAATAAAAAACAGCGATTAAAAGGAGTAGGTCTGAGATGAATCTTCACTACTCTGGTTGCAGCCTCTGGAAAATAGAGGTTCAGGTTGGCACAATTCCATCCTTTGATCACCAGATGGTGTTTTACCTCAGAATTCCAGGTTGGAGTGATTCCGCTCTTCAGCTATCAAGAAGCACAGCCACGGGCAAAACAGCAACGGGGGCCCTCTCTATAACCAGCTACCGAGGGATGTTTAGACTTTGCGGGGAAGGGGTGTAATAACCCTCACAAGACCCACGGGGACAACCCAATTGATCTCCCCATAGGACTCATGGAATACAAGCTCCCCACTAGTGGGAAGAGGCTCATAAGCTGGAGAACAAGCTTCTCTGCTGAGGGGTGTGGGCCCCATCGGCGGAGTAATGCACTCGGTATAAAAGCTCGGCCGAGTGGAAGCCAAGCAGAGTAGTCCCGGCTGATACCAGAGTGTATTGTGTAAATTGTTACTTCATAATAGAAACTTGTTTCTTAACACCTCTCGCGTGGAATCCTCTGTGGCCACTAAATTAACGACAAGGATAAAAGTGGTGCTACGGACGATGCTGATAGCTGTTGGAAGCACAGTCACCTCTTTTCATACCACTCCGATAAAGTTTGCACAAATTTAAAATACACTCTTTGGGAGACTTGATGTGTTCTATGCAAGTGAAGAAGATTGGACACAATATGCAGAGTGTATGCACTACCTTTTCAGGGTGAAAGCTATAATGTGTAATGAGCAACAGATGGTGATCCTGTTGACTGCCTGTGGAGCGCCCACCTTTAGCATAATCACAAGCCTAATGTATCCTACGTCGCCGGACTCCAAGCCATCTGAGGAGTTGTTAATGCTAGTGGTGAATCATTATTGTGCAACGGTATAATTTCAACACAGCTGAAAGAACCCCAGGGTGTCTGGAACAGAGTTCTTGACACATTTGAGGAAACATGCTGAATTTGTGAGCATGACCCTTCTCTTCCTGAAATGGTGCAGGACTGATTGGTTTGTGGCCTGAACAATATAGTGACCAAACGAAAGTTACTCACTGAACCATTGATAGACTTTAAGAACGTCATAGAGATATATCTTTCAAGATAAAATGCAGAGAAGAGAGTACAGGAACTTCAAGAGGTGGAAGGGAGTAGGGTGTGGCACACGCCCCCTCCCGGTGTATGGCACGTCCCAAAATGGGAGCTCCTGAATCCCACCCTGAATGGAATACCGCCAAGGTCAGGTCCAATGGTCTTGGACTGAGTCAGGCAGGGAACACCCATCCCCCAAATCCATAGAGAAATACCCCAGATGATGTGGGGTGTGCGGCCGGAGAAACCTCAGCAAGCGGAAACCACAGGGCAGCCAGAAAACACACCATCTGACCCAAGGTAGACGTTACCCAAATCCCGTAATTTTCTCTTGGAACAGCCCGATGATGAATGCATGCAGCTGAACTACATCGCAGCACCTAAAGTGGTCCCATTAGGGTCATCGTTCAGGAAGACGGCCACTCTCTTCAAATGGAATTAGACACGGGAGCCACCATCACGGGCATTGGCAAACAAACATTTGAAAAGATTAAGTCAGGGATACAACAGCTGAGCTACAGGAAGCTGAAGCAAAGCGAATCACATACACTTGCCATAGCAGGACCACGACGACCCCATTGGTTTATGGGCAGCAGTCCAACCAAATTTTATGTTGCCAGCAAACTTGGAAATATTACTTTTGGTTCACTCACCCAAATTATTGATGTATATTGTGAATAGCTGGGAACCAAGCACTGATCCCTGTGAGACCCCATTAGTCACTGCCTGCCACTTTGAAAAAGATCCATTTATTCCTGACCTTTGTTTTCTGTCTGCTAACCAGTTCTCAATCCAATGCAATGTATTACTCCCAATCCAATTTTGTGATAATTTTGCACATTAGCCTCAATGAGGGACTTTATCAAAAGGTTTCTGAAAATCCACATCCAACACATCAACTGGTTCACCCCTATCTATTCTGCCAGTTACATCCTCAAAACGCTTCAGTCGGTTTGTGATTTCCTTTTCATAAATCCATGTTGATGTTGTATAATCCCGTGTTACACTTTTTTTTAAAAAATGGCTTCTGCCGATGGACTTTCATCCTGATCAACTCAAACCGGTATAGCTATTTTTCTCTCCCCGGTGCTGCCTCACTTGCTGAATACTTCCAGCATTTCCTACATTCTTCACTTTCAGGATTAGTTTGTGAGAAAATATAATTATGCTGGGATGGCCAATAATGTGGAAGATAAGTGGTGATTTTGATGCAGGCTTTTTTCACATCTGGGAATCTAGAACAAGAGGACATCAATTTGAATCATAGCCAAACCACAAACTACAAAAAACATCTTCAAACCGTGGGTAGAAGCAGAATGAAACTTCTACATGCTGCAGTAGATCAACATTCAATTCATAACTTTATATTCAGAATATTATATAGATACAATGCGACCAGTATCTGAAATCTTTCATTCATTCATGGATTGTGGCCATCATCAGCAATGGCAGTATTTGCTCCTCTTCAGAATGTGTTGCTGAGCTACCTTCTCAAACCATTGCATTCACTGTTGTATCAGTACGTCCGCAAGGCCTTTAGAACACAGAACATTACAGCGCAGGACGGGCCCATCGGCCCTCGATGTTGCGCCGACCCGTGAAACCATCTGAAGCCTATCTGACCTACACTATTCCATTTTCATCCATATGTCTATCCAGTGACCACTTAAATGCCCTTAAATTTGGCCAGTCTACTACTGTTGCAGGCAGGGCGTTCCACACCCCTACTACTCTCTGAGTAAAGAAACTGCCTCTGACATCTGTCCTATATCTACCACCCCTCAATTTAAAGCAATTTCCCCTCGTGTTGGTCATCACCATCCGAGGAAAAAGACTCTCACTGTCCACCCTATCTAACCCTCTGACTATCTTCTATTAAGTCACCTCTCAGCCTTCTCCTCTCTAATGAAAACAACCTCAAGTCCCTGAGCCTTTCCTCATAAGACCTTCCCTCCATACCAGGCAACATCCTAGTAAATCTCCTCTGAACCCTTTCCAAAGCTTCCACATCCTTCCTATAATGTATGACTAGAACTGCATGCAGTACGCTAGGTGCGACCGCACCAGAGTTTTGTACAGCTGCAGCATGACCTTGTGGCTCCGAAATTCAATCCCCCTACTGATAAAGGCTAGCACACCATATGCCTTCTTAACAGCCCTATTAACCTGGGTGGTAACTTTCAGGGATTTATGTACCTGGATGCCGAGATCTCTCTGTTCATCTACACTACCAAGAATCTTGCCATTAGCCCAGTACTCTGCATTCCTGTTACTCCTTCCAAAGTGAACCACCTCACACTATTCCGCATTAAACTCCATCTGCCACCTCTCAGCCCAGCTCTGCAGCTTATCTATGTCCCTCTGTAACCTATAACATCCTTCAGCACTATCCACAACTCCATCAACCTTCGTGTCATCTGCAAATTTACTAACCCATCCTTCTACACCCTCTTCCAGGTCATTTATAAAAATGACAAACAGCAGTGCCCCAAAACAGATCCTTGCGGTACACCACTAGTAACTGAACTCCAGGATGAACATTTGCCATCAACCACCACCCTCTGTCTTCTTTCAGCTAGCCAATTACTGATCCAAACCGCTAAATCACCTTCAATCCCATACTTCCGTATTTTCTGCAATAGCCTACCATGGGGAACCTTATCAAACGCCTTACTGAAATCCATATACACCACATCAACCGCTTTACCCTCATCCACCTGTTTGGTCACCTTTTCAAAAAACTCAATAAGGTTTGTGAGGCATGACCTACCCTTCACAAAACCGTGTTGAGTATCGCTAATCAACTTGTTCTTTTCAAGATGATTATAAGCTCTATCTCTTATAACCTTTTCCAACATTTTACCCACAACCGAAGTAAGGCTCATAGGTCTATAATTACCAGGGTTGTCTCTACTCCCCTTCTTGAACAAGGGAACAACATTTGCTATCCCCCCGTCTTCCGGCACTATTCCTGTCGACAAAGACGACATAAAGATCAAGGACAAAGGCTCTGCAATCTCCTCCCTCGCTTCCCGGAGAATCCTAGGATAAATCCCATCTGGCCCAGAGGACTTATCTATTTTTACACTTTCCAAAATTGCTAACACCTCCTCCTTGTGAACCTCAATCCCATCTAGCCTGGTCGACTGTACCTGAGTATTCTCCTCGACAACATTGTCTTTCTCCAGTGTAAACACTGACGAAAAATATCCATTTAACGCTTCCCCTATCTCCTCTGATTCCACACACAACTTTCCACTACCATCCTTGATTGGCCCTAATCTTACTCTAGTCATTCTTTTGTTTCTGATATACCTATAGAAAGCCTTAGGGTTTTCCTTGATCCTATCCGCCAATTACTTTTTGTGTCCTCTCCTCGCTCTTCTTAACTCTCCCTTTAGGTCCTTCCTGGCTAACTTGTAACTCTCAAGTGACCTAACTGAGCCTTCATGTCTCATCCTAACATAAGCCTTCTTCTTCCTCTTGACAAGTGCTTCAACTTCCTTAGTAAACCACGGTTCCCTTGCTCGACAACTTCCTCCCTGCCTGACAGGTACATACTTATCAAGGACACTCAGTAGCTGTTCCTTGAAAAAGCTCCACGTTTCGATTGTACCCATCCCCTGCAGTTTCCTTCCCCATCCTATACATCCTAAATCTTGCCGAATAGCATCATAATTGCTTTTCCCCCAGCTATAATTCTTGCCTTGCGGTATATACCTATCCCTACCCATTGCTAAAGTAAACATAACCGAATTGTGATCACTATCACCAAAGTGCTCACCTACATCTAAATCTAACACCTGGCTGGGTTCATTACCCAGTACCAAATCCAATGTGGCATTGCCCCTTGTTGGCCTGTCTACATACTGTGTCAGAAAGCCCTCCTGCACACACTGCACAAAAACTGACCCATCTATAGTACTCGAACTATAGTATTTCCAGTCAATATTTGGAAAGTTAAAGTCCCCCATAACAACTACCCTATTACTCTCGCTCCTGTCGAGAATCATCTTTGCAATCCTTTCCTCTACATCTCTGGAACTATTCGGAGGTCGATAGACAACTCCCAACAGGGTGACCTCTCCTCTCCTGTTCCTAACCTCGGCCCATACTACCTCAGTAGACGAGTCCTCAAACGTCCTTTTTGCCGCCGTAATACTTTCCTTGATTAACAATGCCACACCCCCACCCTCTTTTACCATCTTCTCTGTTCTTACAGAAACATCTAAATCCTGGAACCTGCAACAGCCATTCCTGTCCCTGCTCTACACATGTCTCCGAAATCGCCACAACATCGAGATCCCAGGTACCAACCCATGCTGCAAGCTCACCCACCTTATTCCGGATGCTCCTGGCGTTGAAGTAGACACACTTCAAACCAGCATCTTGCTTGCCGGTGCCCTCTTTCGAACTTTTAACCCTATCCCTGACCTCACTGCTCTCAACATCCTGTACACTGGGACTACAATTTAGGTTCCCATCCCCCTGCTGAATTAGTTGAAACCCCCCCGAGCCTTTAGAAAGGATTTTGACCCAACAACAGTGAATGAACAACAATGTAGCTCCATGCAAGGATGATCTGTCACTCAGAGGAACATGTAAGTGGTGGTGTTCCCATGTGTCTGCTGCCTTTGTTCTTGGTGATGGATGCTATGGTTCAGAAGGTGCTGTCAAAGAAGTCTGGGTGATTACTCCAGTACATCTTTGAGATGGTACGCACTGCTGCACTGCAACTGTGCATTGGTGGTGGGACGCTATTCAATCAGTTGCTTTGTCCTGAATTGTGTTTGAGCTTCTTAAGTTTCATTGAAGGCCCACTCATCCAGACAAATGGGGAGTATTCCATCTTGACTTGTGCTTTGAAGGTGGTGGGTAAGCTGTGAGGAGTCAGGAGGTGAGTTACTCTTGGTAGAATTCCCAGTCACTGACCTGCTATTGCAGCCACATAATTTGTGGCTGGAGCTAGTTTAGTTTCTGGCCAATGATGCCCCATAGTATGTGGGTAGTCGGGAGTTTAGTGATGGGAATCCTGATGATGGGAAAATCAAAATCTTCTCTCTTGTTGGAGATGGCCATTGGCTCCCACTTGTGTGATGTTGATGGTACTTGTCACCTATCAGGCCAAATCTGAATGTTCTTCAGGTCTTGTTGCATGAGGGCACCGCCTCCTTCTGTATCTGATTGGTTGAAAATGGCACTGAACACCAAACAATCATCAATGGATATTCCCACTTCTGATCTTTCATAGAGAAGGATTTTACCACAGTTGATGATGTGATGTGGAGATTCCGGCCTTGGACTGGGGTGGGCATAATTCACCTGATGAAGGAGCAGTGCTCCGAAATCTAGTGATTCAAAAACAAACCTGTTGGACTTTAACCTGGAGTTGGAAGGCAGTTGAAGATGGAATGGGATCGGGTAGAACCAACTGAGCCTGGCAGAAACCCAAACTGAGTATCACTGAGCAGTAATCACTGAGTGACTGTTACTTTTCAGCAATATTGATGATTGCTTCCATCATTTTGCTGCATTGATTGTTTGACAAACAGGTGGTAATTGGATGGATTGGATTTGTCGTGATTTTCCGTCTTTGTTTACAGAGTGATCCATGTCTCCAAATCTCTTTGATCACATTTTGGGAAGGCAAAAGGAGAAACTCCAGGAGCTCCATCGACCCCTTTTTGAAGCCCATTTGTACTAAACTGCCCACTGCCAATTTTCCCTTTCCAGTTCTACAGTTCAGCTGACACTGAAAATGTTTGTTTCCCCTCAGGCACTTTCCCTTTTTTCAAAATCACTCTCATCATCTCTTCCAAAAACAACTTCCTCAAACCATTTATTTTGTTACAATCCCAGTTGATGTTACTACTGGATGGGAAGGTCCCAGAATGGGAGCCTGCCTCAGAAGACGGCAATGTTTTACATTTTTTAGAAAATGGGCAGGAACAGAGTCACAAGGTTGTTAATTAATTTTTAACAAGAAAAAAATGATTGAACATGAAAAATGTGATTATAATGCAATACTCTTCACTCTCCCGTATCTTCACAAATGTGCACAGATATTATTAGGGCTCTTCCTGTTTGTTCCTTGTTTATTCCCTTATTTTCCCTTTCTTTTCTTTTTGTTGTTGCATTTTTGATCCATGGACAATTTATCGACATGTGTCTTTAAGGCAAAATAGCCTGTAAGAAGCCTGCACCGTTAATTCCAACAGACGTTTCTCGAAGGCTGTGCTGATTTGTCCTTGCGATTGCAGATTGGCTGACATCAGTGATGACTCGGTTTGATTGATTTGGCTGGTGACCAATAAATTGGTCCAAAAGGCTGTGCTCTGCCCAGTAACAGATGCCGATTGGATTTGCTTGCACTGAAATAGCTCCGAGAATTAAAGAGGTTTCAATTTTGATTCTGAAGCCTGGATGGAGGGTTCTGGCTAACTCTCTCCAGAAATATCCAGGTAATTCTCACCAAAAGGCCGCTGTGAGAACAAACTCTCTCTGCAGAAAAGGCTGTGTAAGCAGAATCCAGATCCGATAAACTCTCTGCAGAAAAGGCTGATGTGAAACGACCAATTGTTTCTCCAGAAAAGGCAAAGTCCTGGAAGCAACGTGTCATGTGGAGGAAGGGGCATCTCCAGGAGAAACTGTGAGTAACATTGCTAAACTGCAGGAGTGATCATAGCGGGCTGTAAACTAGACTTAATCCACAAGCATACCGTGAAGAAAGCATGCTGCAAACTAAAATTTGCAGAATCTACCTCTGACATCTGTCCTTTATCTATCTCCCCTCAATTTAAAGCAATGAAGGTTCTTTGACCTTCATCCTTAATATTTTTACCCCTTTTCATCCCTCTCTGTTTGTCTGTCTTATGTGTGTGAATAAAGGGTGGGGCATTTAAAAGGGGAGTCAGGTATTAGCTTGTCATTAAGCAGTTAGATTTACTGTGCATTTAATATTTGTTTATGTTATAATTGGGTTTACATTTTGAAACCTGCTGACTGTAATTATTGGACAGCCAAGGGATGCAGTGGGATTTTATAATTTAAAAGGATTGGTGGTTAATTCATTTGTGTTGTTTTTTAAAAATTCATTTATGGGATGCAGGCATTGCTGGATAGGCCAGCATTTATTGCCCATCCATAGTTGCCCTTCAGAAGGTGGTGATGAGTTGCCTTATTGAACCACTGCAGTTCTTGAGGTGTAGGTACACCCACAGTGCTGTTAGGGATGGAGTTTTGCCCCAGCGACTGTGAAATAACAGCAATATATTTCTAAGTCAGGATAGTGAGAGGGGAACCTCCAGGTGGTGGGGTTCCCAGATATCTGCTGCCCTTGTCCTTCTAGATGGTAGTGGTCATGGGGTTGGAAGGTGCGCTCTAAGGAACCTGCAATTTCCTGCAGTGCATCTTGTAAATGGTACACACGGCTGCCACTATTTGCAGTTGGTGGTGGGTTTGAATGTTTGTGGATGGGGTAGCAATCAAGCAGTCTGATTTCTCTAGGATGGTGTTGAGCTTCTTGAGTAATGTTGGAGCTGCACTCATCCAGGCAAGTCGTAAATATTCCCTTGCACTCCTCACTTGTGCCTTGTAGATGGTGGACAGGTTTGGGTGGTCAGGAGGTGAGTTACTTGCTGCAGGAATCCTTGCATTTGACCTGCAAGATGTTGATTGTGGGGGATTCAGTGATGGTAATGCCATTGAATGTCAAGTGGAGATGGTTAGATCCGCTCTTGTAGCAGATGGCCATTGCTTGGCATTTGTGTGGCACAAATGTAACTTGTCACTTGTCAGCCCAAGCCTGGATATTGTCCAGGTCTTGATAAATTTGGACATGCATTCTGGAATGAATGCAGCTGGAATTGACTGCACACTTTCCCGGCGTGTCCTAACATGACTCTGGGGCTCGGGTCTGAGATTCTTGGGACGGTAGATGGTAAAGTTGGCGTTCCAATATAAACTAAAAAGAAGTACCACATTTTTAGTGATATAACAGGATAGCTTTGGAAGCCGCTTAGCGTTGTCTTAAGTGGAAAGACTTGTCTGTGGTTTATTTTAACGTGCTTCGAAAAGACAAGCTAGTCGAATCGGTAGGTAAATTAAAAATAGAGGTACCAGATAGATGTAGGAAGGCGGAGATAATTCAAGCGATTGCTCAACATTTAAGTTTGATAGAGATGCTAGGAAAACAGGGGCGCCCATGAGGTAGTGCAGCATCAGGAACATTTCCTCGTGGAGAAATTGAGCTGGAGAGAATTCGATTGTAGTTAGAGCATGAAAGATTCAAAGATTTTACCGTGCAGAAGGAGGCCATTTGGCCCATCAAGTCTGCACCGACCCTTGGAAAGAGGACCCTACCTAAGCCCAGACCTCCACCCTATCCCAGTAACCCCACCTAACCTTTTTGGACACTGAGGGCAATTTAGCATGGCCAATCAACCTAACCTTTTTTTTTTAGAACATTAGAACATTACAGCGCAGTACAGGCCCTTCGGACCTCGATGTTGCACCTGTGAAACCCCTCCAAAGCCCATCTACACTATTCCCTTATTGTCCATATGCCTATCCAATGACCATTTGAATGCGTTTAGTGTTGACGAGTCCACTACTGTTGCAGGCAGGGCATTCCACGCCCTTACTACTCTCTGAGTAAAGAACCTACCTCTGAAATCTGTCCTATATCTATCTCCCCTCAATTTAAAGCTATGTCCCATTGTGCTGGACATCACCATCCGAGGAAAAAGGCTCTCGATGTCCACCCTATCTAATCCTCTGATCATCTTGTATGCCTCAATTAAGTCACCTCTTAACCTTCTCTCTAACGAAAACAGCCTCAAGTCCTTCAGCCTTTCCTCATATGATCTTCCCTCCATACCAGGCAACATCCTGGTAAATCTCCTCTGTACCCTTTCCAATGCTTCCACATCCTTCCTATAATGCGGCGACCCGAACTGCACGCAATACTCCAAATGCGACCGCACCAGAGTTTTGTACAACTGCAACATGACCTCATGGCTCCGAAACTCAATTCCTCTACCAATAAAAGCTAACAACCTTCTTAACAACCCTCTCAACCTGGGTGGCAACTTTCAGGGATCTATGGACATGGACACCAAGATTTCTCTGCTCATCCACACTACCAAGAATCTTACCATTAGCCCAGTACTCTGTCTTCCTGTTAATCCTTCCAAAATGAATCACCTCACACTTTTCTGCATTAAACTCCATTTGCCACCTGTCAGCCCAGCTCTGCAGCTTATCTATGTCCCTCTGTAACTTGTAACATCCTTCTGCACTGTCCACAACTCCACCGACTTTAGTGTCTTCTGCAAATTTACTCACTCATCCTTCTACGCCCTCCTCCAGGTCATTTATAAAAATGACAAACAGCAGTGGCCCCAAAACAGATCCTTGTGGTACACCACTAGTAACTGGACACCAATCTGAACATTTCCCATCAACCACCACCCTTTGTCTTCTTCCAGCTAGCCAATTTCTGATCCAAACTGCTAAATCACCCTGAATCCCATGCCTCTGTATTTTCTACAATAGCCTACCGTGGGGAACCTTATCAAACGCTTTACTGAAATCCATGTACACCACGTCAACTGCTTTACCCTCATCCACCAGTTTGGTCACCTTCTCGACAAACTCAATGAGGTTTCTGAGGCATGACCTACCCTTCACAAAACTATGTTGACTATCTCTAATCAAATTAATCCTTTCCAGATGATTATACATCCTATCTCTTATAAACCTTTCCAAGACTTTTCCCACAACAGAAGTAAGGCTCAAATGTCTATAGTTACCGGGGTTATCTCTACTCCCCTTCTTGAACAAGGGGACAACATTTGCTATACTCTAGTCTTCTAGCACTATTCCTGTAGACAAAGATGACTTCAAGATCAAAGCCAAAGGCTCAGCAATCTCCTCCATAGCTTCCCAGAGAATCCTAGGATAATTCCCATCCGGCCCAGGGGACTTATCTATTTTCACACTTTCCAGAATCGCTAACACCTCCTCCTTATGAACCTCAAGCCCTTCTAGTCTAGTAGCCTGTATCTCAGTATTCTCCTCGACAACTTTGTCTTTTTCCTGTATGAATACAGACGAAAAATACTCATTTAGCACCTCTCCTATCTCCTCGGACTTCACACGCATCTTCCCACTACTGTCCTTGACTGGCCCTACTCTTACCTTAGTCATTCTTTTATTCCTGACATATCTATAGAAAGCTTTAGGGTTATCCTTGATCCTACCTGCCAAAGACTTCTCATGTCCTCACCTGACTCTCCTTAGCTCGCTCTTTAGAGCCTTCCTAGCTAATGTGTAACTCTCAAGCGCCCTAACTGAACCATCACGTGTCATATTTACATAAGCCTCCTTCTTCCTCTTGACAAGTGTTTCAACTGCTTTAGTAACCCATGGTTCCCTCGCTCGACCACTTCCTCCCTGCCTAACAGGTACATATTTATCAAGGACACGCAGTAGCTGTTCCTTGAACATGCTCCACATTTCCATTGTGCCCATCCCCTGCATCCAATGCATCCTAAGTCTTGCCTCATTGCATCATAAGTGCCTTTCCCCCAGATATAACTCTTGCCTTGCGGTATATTCCTATCCCTTTCCATCGCTAAAGTAAACGTAATCGAATTGTGGTCACTATCACCAAAGTGCTCACCTACCTCCAAATCTAACACCTGTCCTGGTTCATTACCCAGTACCAAATCCAATATGGCCTCGCCTCTCTTTGGCCTATCTACATACTGCATCAGGAAACCCTCCTGCACATATTGGACAAAAACGGACCCATCTAAAGTATTCGAACTATAGTGTTTCCAGTCAATATTTGGAAAGTTAAAGTCCCCCATAACAACTAGAATGACTAGGGTAAGAGTAGGGCCAGTCAAGGACAGTGGTGGGAAGTTGTGTGTGGAGGCTGAGGAGATAAGCGAGATACTAAATGAATACTTTTCGTCAGTATTCACTCAAGAAAAAGATAATATTGTGGAGGAGAATGCTGAGACCCAGGCTATTAGAATAGATGGCATTGAGGTGCGTAGGGAAGAATTGTTGGCAATTCTGGACAAGGTGAAAATAGATATGTCCCCGGGGCCGGATGGGATTTATCCTAGGATTCTCTGGGAAGCCAGGGAAGAGATTGCTGAGCCTTTGGCTTTGATTTTTAGGTCATCATTGGCTACAGGAATAGTGCCAGAGGACTGGAGGATAGCAAATGTGGTCCCTTTGTTCAAGAAGGGGAGTAGAGATAACCCCGGTAACTATAGGCCGGTGAGCCTAACGTCTGTGGTGGGTAAGGTCTTGGAGAGGATTATAAAAGATACGATTTATAATCATCTAGATAGGAATAACATGATTAGGGATAGTCAGCATGGTTTTGTGAAGGGTAGGTCATGCCTCACAAACCTTATCGAGTTCTTTGAGAAGGTGACTGAACAGGTAGACGAGGGTAAAGCAGTTGATGTGGTGTACATGGATTTCAGTAAAGCGTTTGATAAGGTTCCCCACGGTCGGCTATTGCAGAAAATACGGAGGCTGGGGATTGAGGGTGATTTAGAGATGTGGATCAGAAATTGGCTAGTTGAAAGAAGACAGAGAGTGGTAGTTGATGGGAAATGTTCAGAATGGAGTTCAGTTACGAGTGGCGTACCACAAGGATCTGTTCTGGGGCCGTTGCTGTTTGTCATTTTTATAAATGACCTAGAGGAGGGCGCAGAAGGATGGGTGAGTAAATTTGCAGACGACACTAAAGTCGGTGGAGTTGTAGACAGCGCGGAAGGATGTTGCAGGTTACAGAGGGACATAGATAAGCTGCAGAGCTGGGCTGAGAGGTGGCAAATGGAGTTTAATGTGGAGAAGTGTGAGGTGATTCACTTTGGAAAGAATAACAGGAATGCGGAATATTTGGCTAATGGTAAAATTCTTGGTAGTGTGGATGAGCAGAGGGATCTCGGTGTCCATGTACATAGATCCCTGAAAGTTGCCACCCAGGTTGATAGGGTTGTGAAGAAGGCCTATGGTGTGTTGGCCTTTATTGGTAGAGGGATTGAGTTCCGGAGCCATGAGGTCATGTTGCAGTTGTACAAAACTCTAGTACGGCCGCATTTGGAGTATTGCGTACAGTTCTGGTCGCCTCATTATAGGAAGGACGTGGAAGCTTTGGAACGGGTGCAGAGGAGATTTAACAGGATGTTGCCTGGTATGGAGGGAAAATCTTATGAGGAAAGGCTGATGGACTTGAGGTTGTTTTCGTTAGAGAGAAGACGGTTAAGAGGTGACTTAATAGAGGCATACAAAATGATCAGAGGGTTAGACAGGGTGGACAGCGAGAGCCTTCTCCCGCGGATGGTGGTGGCTAGCACGAGGGGACATAGCCTTAAATTGAGGGGTAATAGATATAGGACAGAGGTCAGAGGTGGGTGTTTTATGCAAAGAGTGGTGAGGCCGTGGAATGCCCTACCTGCAACAGTAGTGAACTCGCCAACATTGAGGGCATTTAAAAATTTGTTGGATAAGCATATGGATGATAAGGGCATAGTGTAGGTTAGATGGCCTTTAGTTTTTTTTTCCATGTCGGTGCAACATCGAGGGCCGAAGGGCCTGTACTGCGCTGTATCGTTCTATGTTCTATGTTACTTTCGATCCTATCCAGAATCATCTTTGCAATCCTTTCCTCTACATCTCTGGAACTTTTCGAAGGCCTATAGAAAACCCCTAACAGGATGACCTCTCCTTTCCTGTTTCTTAACTCAGCCCATACTACCTCAGTATTCGAGTCCTCATCAAATGTCCTCTCAGCCACCGTAATACTGTCCTTGACTAACAATGCCACCCCTCCCCCTCTCTTACCACCTTCCCTGAGCTTACTGAAATATCTAAACCCTGGCACCTGCAACAACCATTCCTCACCCTGCTCTATCCATGTCTCCGAAATGGCCACAACATCGAAGTCCCAGGTACCAACCCAGCCACAACCTGCACATCTTTGGACTGTGGGAGGAAACCGGAGCATCCGGAGGAAGCGAAGAAAGGGGGACAAAGGAGTGGGGTGGGAAAGAGAGTGAAAAAGAGAGAGAGGAAAAAGAAAAAAAAGAGAATCTTCCAGTTTAAGGCACTGGAAATAGAGGGGAGCTGACAGAATTTAGAGGGGAGCCCTCCTAAAATTTCATGAGGCGGTAGAAACCTGTTTTAGGGATTTTGAGAAAATAGCAACCCAATTACGGTGGCCGAGAGAAAAGTGGACATTACACATGCAGAGTAAATTGATGGTGCGGGCACAGGAACTTTATGCTTCCCTGTCCTGCAGGGGGCGAAGAATAATAATGGGGTAAAAAAGGCTATTCTGGATGCATATAAATTGGTTCCTGAAGCAGACAGGCAAAAGTTTTGGAATTTGAGGAAACAGCCGGGACAGACGTATGCCGAATTTGAAAGGGTTCAGCAGAATAATTTTAATAGGTGGGCTCTGAGCACTGGGAGTTGAAACTACCTACAAGGCCATCGCACAGGTCGTTCTTTTTGAGGTATTCAAGAATTATCTTTCTTCTATTATAAGGACCATGTTGAAGACCAGAGGGTGAAAATGCCAGACAAGCAGCAATTATAGCTGCCGATTATGATTAATCCATAAATTTAAACCTTTGTTCAATCACCCTCATAATTTTGAAAAGGACAGGAAATGGGAGAGTGAAAGGAAGGAGGCAGCCAAGATAAAGAATGAATAGCTGTGGATGCTCCCAGGTCTCCTCCTTAGATCAAGAAGGAAGGTAATGAGGGTGAAGGTGAGGCTCGGAAACGTAGGTGTCAACATTGTAATAAAGTGGGACATTCAGCATGTTGAAAGTTGCAAAGAAAGCCTTGGGGGGGTTCATAAGGGAATACAAATGGGCAATATTACAGGGAAGATGATAGCTTTAACTGGATTTAGGAAACCTGAGATAAACACTGCTCCAGGAGCAAATATGAAGACTGAGGTAGATTGGAGACATGCCAGGCTTTTGTCGAAGGGGAAGATCACCCTAGTTTCCTCAACTGAGGTAGCTAAACATGATTATTTTAAGGGATACCGGGCTACTCAAACTCTTATTGGAGAAGATTTGGTTTTCCCTCCAGAGAGCTCAATGAAAGCTGAGGTATTAGTGAACGGGATAGGTGGAGGTTGTATCCAAGTTTCATTGCATAAAGTACAATTGGAGTGTGATTCAGTGTCAGATCCAGTAGTTGTTGGAGTGGCTAAGGAATTCCCAGTGGAAGGAGCAGACATACCTTTGAGGAATGATTTGGTAGGAGTGAAGGTTGTTGTGGTGACTGAAGGTAAGTACTCCGCATGTAAGGATTCCTCAATACAATACTCTCTCACTCTCCACTCCTTCTCAGGGTCGTCTTCCCCAACCAGCTCCCATGCCGGGGTTTATGTCCTGTGGGGGACGAAGCTTCATCCCCCAATCAGCCGGGGATCTCGTATTCCAAGGTGCAGGAATCTAATATAATGCAGGTGCAAGCCTGTTTGGGGGTCGTAACAGTTATAACTTCACCCATGATTTGAGAGAGTCCGAGAAAAGTACAAAGAACAAAGAACAAAGAAAATTACAGCACAGGAACAGGCCCTTCGGCCCTCCCAGCCTGCGCCGATCCAGATCCTTTATCTAAACCTGTCTCCTATTTTCCAAGGTCTACTTCCCTCTGTTCCCGCCCATTCATATACCTGTCTAGATGCTTCGTAAATGATGCTATCGTGCCCGCCTCTACCACCTCCGCTGGTAAAGCGTTCCAGGCACCCACCACCCTCTGCGTAAAAAACTTTCCACGCACATCTCCCTTAAACTTTCCCCCTCTCACCTTGAAATCGTGACCCCTTGTAACTGACACCCCCACTCTTGGGAAAAGCTTGTTGCTATCCACCCTGTCCATACCTCTCATAATTTTGTAGACCTCAATCAGGTCCCCCATCAACCTACGTCTTTCCAACGAAAACAATCCTAATCTACTCAAACTTTCTTCATAGCTAGCACCCTCCATACCAGGCAACATCCTGGTGAACCTCCTCTGCACCCTCTCCAAGGCATCCACATCCTTCTGGTAATGTGGCGACCAGAACTGCACGCAGTATTCCAAATGTGGCCGAACCAAAGTCCTATACAACTATAACATGACCTGCCAACTCTTGTACTCAATACCCCGTCCGATGAAGGCAAGCATGCTGTGTGCTTTCTTGACCACTCTATCAACCTGCGTTGCCACCTTCAGGGTACAATGGACCTAAACTCCCAGATCTCTCTGCACATCAATTTTCCCCAAGACCCTTCCATTGACCATATAGTCCGCTCTTGAATTTGATCTTCCAAAATGCATCACCTCGCATTTGCCTGGATTGAACTCCATCTGCCATTTCTCTGCCCAACTCTCCAATCTATCTATATTTTGTTGTATTCTCTGACAGTCCCCCTCGCTATCTTCAACTCCACCAATCTAGTATCATCTGCAAACTTGCTAATCAGACCACCTATACCTTCCTCCAGGTCATTTATGTAGATCACAAATAACAGTGGTCCGAGCACGGATCCCTGTGGAACACCACTAGTCACCCTTCTCCATTTTGAGACACTCCCTTCCACCACTACTCTCTGTCTCCTGTTGCCCAGCCAGTTCTTTATCCATCTAGCTAGTACACCCTGAACCCCATACGACTTCACTTTTTCCATCAACCTGCCATGGGAAACCTTATCAAACGCCTTACTAAAGTCCATGTATACGACATCTACAGCCCTTCCCTCATCAATTAACTTTGTCACTTCCTCAAAGAATTCTATTAGGTGTGTAAGACATGACCTTCCCTGCACAAAACCATGCTGCCTATCACTGATAAGTCTATTTTTTTCCAGATGTGAATAGATCCTATCCCTCAGTATCTTCTCCAACAGTTTGCCTACCACTGACGTCAAGCTCACAGGTCTATAATTCCCTGGATTATCCCTGCTACCCTTCTTAAACAAAGGGACAACATTCGCAATTCTCCAGTCCTCCGGGACCTCACCTGTGCTCAAGGATGCTGCAAAGATATCTATTAAGGCCCCAGCTATTTCGACCCTCAGTTCCCTCAGTAACCTGGGATAGATTCCATCCGGTCCTGGGGACTTGTCCACCTTAATGTCTTTTAGAATACCCAAAACTTCCCCCTTCCTTATGACAACTTGACCTAGAGTATTTAAACATCCATCCCTAGCCTCAACATCCGTCTTGTCCCTCACCTTTGTGAGTACCGATGCAAAGTACTCATTAAGAATCTCACCCATTTCCTCTGAGTCCACGCATAAAATCCCTCCTTTGTCTTTAAATGGGCCAATCCTTTCTCCAGTTACCCTCTTGCTCCTTACATACGAATAAAAGGCTTTGGGATTTTCCTTAACCCTGTTAGCCAAAGATATTTCATGACCCCTTTTAGCCCTCTTTATTGCGCGTTTGAGATTCGTCCTACTTTCCCGATATTCCTCCAAAGCTTCATCAGTTTTGAGTCGCCTTGATCTTACATATGCTTCCTTTTTCATCTTAGCTAGTCTCACAATTTCACCCGTCATCCATGGTTCCCTAATCCTGCCATTTCTATCTTTCATTTTCACAGGAACGTGTCTGTCCTGCACTCTAATCAACCTTTCCTTAAAAGACTTCCACATTTTAAATGTGGATTTACCCTTAAACAGCTACTCCCAATCCACATTCCCTAGCTCCTGCCAAATTTTGTTATACTCTGCCTTTCCTCAATTCAGCACTCTTCCTTTCGGACCCGTCTTGTCCATGTCCATGAGTATTCTAAAACTTACGGAATTGTGATCGCTATTCCCAAAGTAATCACCGACTGAAACATCAACCACCTGGCCGGGATCATTCCCCAATACCAGGTCCTGTATGGCCCCTTCCCGACTTGGACTATTTACATATTGCTCTAAAAAACTCTCCTGGATGCTCCTTACAAACTCTGCTCCATCTACGCCTCCAACACTACACGAATCCCATTCAATGTTGGGGAAGTTAAAATCTCCCTATTGCTCCTACATTTTTCTATAATCTGTCTGCATATTTGTACCTCTACTTCATGCTCACTTTTGGGAGGCCTGTAGTAAAGTCCCAACAATGTTACTGCACCCTTCCTATTTCTCAGCTCAACCCATATTGCCTCAGTGCTCGAATCCTCCATCGTGTCCTCCTTAATCACAGCTGTGATATCATCTCTGACAAGCAATGCAACTCCTCCACCCCTTCTACCTCCCTCTCTATCCCTCCTGAAGCATCTATACCCTGGGATATTCAGTTGCCAGTCCTGCTCTTCCTTCAGCCAAGTCTCAGTAATACCAATAGCATCATATTCCCAGGTACTGATCCAAGCCCTAAGTTCATCTGCCTTACCTGCGACACTTCTCGCATTAAAACAAATGCACCTCAGACCACCTTTGCGTTCATCATCTCTTCCCTGTCTACTCTTCCCCTTAGTCACATTGAGTTTATTGTCTCGTACCTTACTGCCTTTAGTTGCTGCTTCTTTACTGACCTCTAACTTCCTAATCTGGTTCCCATCCTCCTGCCACATTAGTTTAAAACCTCCCCAACAGTGTTAGCAAAAGCACCCCCTAGGACGTTGGTTCCAGTCCTGCCCAGGTGTAGACCATCCGGTTTGTAATGGTCCCACCGCCCCCAGAACCGGTTCCAATGTCCCAAAAATCTGAACCCCTCCCTCCTAGACCATCTCTCAAGCCAAGTATTCATTCTGACTATTCTTGAATTTCTACTCTGACTGTCCCGTGGCACTGGTAGCAATCCTGAGATTACTACCTTTGAGGTCCTACTTTTTAACTTATCTCCTAACTCCCTAAATTCTAATTGTAGGACTTCATCCCTTTTTTTACCTATATCGTTGGTGCCTATATGAACCACGACAACTGGTACTGCAGATAGCACATGTGATGCCAACAATAGGGCATGTGATGGTGAAGAAAACTCATTGGGTAGTAAATGACTGAAAGAAAGAAATGTTGAAAGACATTGATCAATATCAACATCAAAGGGCAGTGGTGGTGAACCAGAGTCTGAAAGTTCTCAGACCGAAGGTTACCACCCGAAAGAGGACTCTGGACTAATGGGTGGGATTCTCCGACCTCCGGCTGGGCCAGAGAATCGTCGGAGGGTGGTGTGAATCCCGCCCCACTGCCCCGGCGCCAACTGCCAAATTCCCCAGCGCCAGTTTTTCGGCGGGGGCGGGAAACGCATCGCACCGGTCTGTTGGCAGTGGCCCGCCCCAGTGATTCTCTGCACCGCGATGAGCCGAGTGGCCACCTGTTTTCGGCCGGTCCCGCTGGGGTGAAATACACCAGGTCCTTACCGGCAGGACCTGGCTCTGCAGGGGGCCTAGAGGGGCGCGGGGGAATCTGGCCACGGGGGAGGCCCCAACGGTGGCTTGGCCCGTGATCAGGCCAGTGCCGTGGCCGTGGGGCACTCTTTCCCTCTGCACCGGCCGCTGTAACGGTCTGCCATGGCCGGTGCCGAGAAGAACCCCTCTGCATATGCGATGGGATAATGGCAGCCCACGCTGGCGCTCCCGTGCATACGCCATCCTCCGCCTGCTTGCGGAGGCCGTTTGGCGCCGATTGGCGTGGCGCCAACACCGCCGGTGCCGGCCTAGCCCCTGAAGGTGCGGAGGATTCCGCACCTTCCGGACAGCCCGACGCCGGAGTGGTTCACACCACTCCTCGGCGCCCGTACAGCCCATCCCGCTGGTTAGGGGAAAATCCTTGCCAAGGCTGTTGACAGTGATGAAAAGTCATATGAGAGTTTTGAATTTGGTTTTAGTTCTGATTATGAAGCAATGATAATCGACTATTACCGAATAGACCTGCCACTAACTGATCTTGAACAACTGGCAAGTAATTCTTCCAAAGCTAGTAAGAGGGAACAGCAAATTAAAAGAAGGAAGTGACTTGGGCTTGTAACTTGTTACTGTCTCTTGCAGCAAATCCATTACTTTCACTTCAGATGCAAATATTTCCCAGAGCATGCCTGCTTTATAGGAAAATATACATGATAGCATGGCATCAGTTCATCAGGGCAAGGACAGTCAGGACTGTGAATTGATAGCAAGTGAATAGCTGGTTAACCCCCATCCTTTTGAAGGTTCACATTGCCTCTTTGAGTTAAAAGATAACAACGTAGGTGAAGTAATCAGTAATCAATTCCGTTTGAAAATAAAGGAGAAGGTGGATGGAGAACCATGGCCGCGATTCTCCGACCCCCATGCCGGGTGGGAGAATCGCGGGAGTGCCGGGCGAATCACGCCACGCCGCCCTGGCACCCCCACATGATTCTCCCACCTTCCCAAAATGGCGTGTCGCATTTTGCGACAGGCTGCTTGGAGAATCGCCGCTTGCCGTTTCTAACGCCGACCGGCGATT
This sequence comes from Scyliorhinus canicula, assembly GCF_902713615.1. NCBI lineage: Eukaryota > Metazoa > Chordata > Chondrichthyes > Carcharhiniformes > Scyliorhinidae > Scyliorhinus > Scyliorhinus canicula. The sequence goes on from NC_052158.1 coordinate 39,918,113, forward strand.
CTCCGGTCCGGATCGGCCGAGCTGCCGAGCCTGACCGGTTCACGCTGGCACCAACCACACCTGCTGAACATCACGCGACCACTGCATGTGGGGCCTGTGGGGGGCGGAGGGAAGATCGAGCACCACGGGCGAACTCAGGAGGTGTCTGGCCCGCGAACGATGCCCACCGATCGTCGGGCCGGCGTCTCCAAAAGAAGCACTCTTTTCCCTCCGCCACCACGCAAGATCAAGCCACCATGTTTTGCGGGGCAGCGGAGGGGAAGACGGCAACCGAGCATGCGCTGGTTGGTGCCGTCCAACCTGCGCATGCGCGGGTGACGTCACTTCGGCGCCGCCAGCCATGTCATTCCGGCCGCCCCGCTTTGACGCAAGCGACAAGGCCTGGTGCACGAAATTCACGCGCCGTGGGGGGGGAGAATAGGGGGCGAGGAGAGGCCTCCGACGCCGGAGTGAAACACTCCGGGTTTCACTCCGGCGTCGGCTGTTTGTCTCCCTTTGGGAGAATTTCACCCCATGTCGTGTTTCTGCAACCACATCTGTAAATAACAACCAGAATGTTTATGGAGCCAATAATGTCCCATTGTCTGGGTCTGAAGTTAAGATAAAGAGTTGAAATCTGGAAAGTCAGATTGTGCAAGTCTGTGTTACTAAATGTGGATAAGGGCTGTGATTGTGAAAACTCCAAGGAGGTCATAAAAGTTATCACACAAAGAATGGTGCAGATTTAGCCAGTGAACTCTGCGGAGATTGAACCCTCAGTTGTATTTGTTGCTGAAGGTAGCCATGTGAAGGACAAGAGGGAATGTACAGCTGGAGGAGTTGACAAGCATTTATTGGTTAAAGATGGACCAAATAAGGGGCAACAGGGTGCTGTAGTGGTTAGCACTGCTGCCTCATGGCGTTGAGGACCCGGGTTTGATCCCAGCCCCTGGTCACTGTCTGTGTGGAGTTTGAATATTCTCCCACTTCTGCGTGAGTCTCACCCCCACAACCCAAAGGTGTGCAGGGTAGGTTGATTGAACACGCTAAAATTGCCCTTTAACTGTAAAAATTAAAAAACTGAAACAATATTTCCCTCAGCATTGACAATACACCTTGTATTTTGGTTGTAGAAAATCCTTAAAATGTGATTAAACATGAATTGGACAATCAGAAAATACTGACTGCATTACATGTGAGACAGAAAGAGACCAATATAGTAAAGTTAACAAAAGAGTGTTCACAGAGTTGTAAAGAAACACTGGGGGGCATTCTACTACCTAATCACGATATAGACATCAGAAACTCTTTACCACTAAAACCATATCCGCCTCGACTAAAGTCATGGAGACTTGCTCAGTTAGAGACTGAAACTACCCTGTGCCACATGCCAGTGAGGCTGGAATTAGGAGGATAGTGCCGCTAAATATGTGGCTAAACTGGTGGTGTAGGAGGAAGGGTTTCAGATTTCTGGACCATTGGGATCTCTTCCAGGGCAGGTGTGACCTGTCCAAGAAGGACAGTTTGCATCTAAACTCGAGGGACGCCAATACCCTGGCTGGGAGGTTTGTTAGAGTCATTCAGGAGGATTTAAACTAGTGAGGCAGGGGTGTAGGAACCAGAGCATTAGCTGAGAAGGTGTAATAACTGAAGGGGAAATTAGAGAATAAAGATAAAAAAACATCATCCTGTCTGCTCAATCACAGTGGTTTCAAGTGTATTTGTTTCAACGGCAGAAGTATAGCAGGTAAGGCAGATGAACTTAGAACACTTATTAGTACTTGGAACTGTAGGCCGGGATTCTCCAACGCCGACCCAGGCTTCCCGAATCTCCCCCACCGATTCTCGGGCACCCCCGGGATTCCCGACGGTCGGGGGCCGTTGAGTGCGGCCCCCCGACTATTCTTCAGGCCCCGATGGGCCGAGAGGCTGACGAGTTCGGCCGAGTCCCGCCAACGTGGATTATTCAGGTCCCACACGGCGGGATCCTGGAAGTAGAGTCTGCGGGGGTGTGGGAGTAGCACTACTGGTTGAGGAGAATATTAAAGCCGCACTGCGGAAGGACACCTCAGAGGGCTCATCCAATAAGGCAATATGGGTAGCGCTCAGGAACAGGAAGGGGGCAATCACACTTTTGTGGGTTTATTACAGGCCCCTCAACTGCCAGCAAGAGATAGAGGAGCAGATAGGTAGAGAGATTTTGGATAGGTGCAAATGAAGGAGGATTAAAGTGGTAGGAGATTTTAACCTCCCCTATATTGACTAGGACTCACTTCGTGCTAGGGGCTTGGATGGGGCAGAGTTTGTAAGGTGTAACCAGGAAGACTTCTTGATGCAATATGTAGATAGACCAACTAGCAAAGATGCAGTACTGGACCTGGTATTAGGGAATGAGCCTAGACAGGTGGTTGAGGTTTCAGAAGGGGAACATTTTGGGAGTAGTGACCACAGTTCCGTAAGTTTTCAGCTACTTTTGGATAGGGATGAGGGTAACCCTCGTGTTAAGGTGCTAAATTGGGGAAAGGCAAATTACGATAACATTAGACAGAAATTGAAGAATTTGGATTGTTGGAGGGTAAATCATCATCGGACATGTGGGAGTCTTTCAAGCAGCAGTTGATTAGGATTCAGGAAAGTCAGGTTTCTGAGAGAACGAAGAACCAGTATGGGAAATTTAGGGAGCGTTGGATAACGAGGGATATTGTAAACCTCGTCAAAAAGAAAAAAAGAAGCTTTTGTATGCTCTAGATGGGTGGGGACAGTCAAAACACTTGAGGAGTGTAAAGAAAGTAGGAAGGTACTTAAGTGGGAAATTAGGAGGGCTAGGAGGGGTCCTGAAAAGTCCTTGGCAAGTAGGATTAAGGTGAATCCCAAATCTTTTTATTCATATGTAAAAAGCAACAGGGTGGCCAGGGAAAGGATTGGACCACTTAAGGACAGTGGGGGGAATCTATATGTTGAGCCAGAGAAAATGGGCGAGGTACTGAATGGGTACTTTGCATCAGTGTTCAGAAAGAAAAGGACTTGTTCAAAGATGATTCTTGAGTAGGGTGTGTGGATAGTCTGGATCATGTTGACATCAAAAAGGAGGAGGTATTGGGTAATTTAAAAGATATTAAGGTAGATAAGTCTCCTGGGCCGGGTGGGATTTACCCCAGAATACTGAGGGAAGCAAAGGAGGAAATGTTGGGGCCTTGACTGACATCTTTGTCTCCTCATTGCTTACAGGTGATATCCCAGAGGACTGAAGAATAGCTAATATGGACCCGCTGTTTAAGAAAGGTAGCAGCGATAATCCTGGAAACTATAGGCCAGTGAGCCTCGCACCGTGATGCACTATCAATTGACCACAGAAGCGAAGTTGTAGTCTGAAATTGAAGGCTTTAATAGACAAGATGTTTCCCCAGCAGCTCAGGTACAGAAGGGAAGCTGTGGGGAACACACGGGCTCTTATACCCCGCCTTACAGGGTGGAGCTACCTTACAGCTCTAGCCAATGGGTGACTAGTGTTGCATACCATTGGGCCAGTGAGCAGCGAGCCTTCTCCACCAATGGTGTCTTGGCATTGCTAGTTACCGTAATACCTCTAGTCATATTACCACACACCGGTAGTCGGTAAATTATTGGTGAGAATTCTCAGGGATAGGATTTATACCCATTTGGAAACAAATGGACTCATTAGTGACAGACAGCATGGTTTTGTGAAGGAAGGTTGTGCCTCACTAACTTGATTGAGTTTTTTGAGGAGATGACAAAAATTATTGATGAGGGGAGGGCATTGGATGTTGTTTACATGGACTTCAGTAAAGCCTTTGACAATGTGCCTCATGGCAGTCTGGTACAAAAGGTGAAGTCACACGGGATCAGAGGTGAGTGGCAAGATGGATACAGAACTGGCTAGGTCATAGAAAACAGAGAGTAGCAATGGAAGGGTGCTTTTCTGAATGGAAGGTTGTAACTAGTGGTGTTCCACAGTATTGGTGCTGGGGCCCCTGTTGTTTGTAGTGTACATAAACAATTTGGAGGAAAATGTAGCTGGCCTGATTAGTAAGTTCGCGGATGACACCAAGATTGGTGGAGTGCCAGATAGTGTTGAGGATTGTCAGAGGATTCTGCAGGACATTGGTGGGTTGGAGACTTAGGCAGAGAAATAGCAAATGGGGTTTAATCCAGACAAATGTGAGGTAACGCATTTTGGTGTGTCTAATATAGAGGGGAAGTATATTGTAAATGGCAAAACTCTCAGGAATATAGAAAGTCAGAGAGATCTGGTGTGCAGGTCCACAGATCTTTGAAAGTGGCAACAAAAGTGGACACGGTAGTCAAGAAAGCATACGGAATGCTTGCCTTCATTGGATGGGGCATCGAGTATAAAAACTGGCAAGTCATGTTGCAGTTGTATAGAACGTTGGGCACAATTCTGGTCGCCAGGGCAGCACGGTGGCGCAGTGGGTAGCACTGCTGCCTCACGATGCCGAGGTCCCAGGTTCGACCCCGGCTCTGGGTCACTGTCCGTGTGGAGTTTCCACATTCTCCCCGTGTTTGCGTGGGTTTCGTCCCCACAACCGAAAATGTGTAGGGTAGGTGGGTTGGCTCATTAAATTGCCCCTTAATTGGAAAAAATGAATTGATCACTAAATTTATTAGAAAAAAGCAAACAATTCTGGTAACCACACTACAAGAAGAATGTGGAGGCTTTGGAGAGAGCGCAGAGGAGGTTTACTAGGATGTTGCCTGGTCTGGAGGGTGTTAGTTATGCGGAGAGAACGACGGAGGTTGAGGGGTGACCTGATAGAGGTCTACAAGATTATGAGGGGCATGGATAGAGTGGATGGGCAGGCACTCTTTCCCAGAGTGGAGGGGTCAGTCACCAAGGAGTATCGCTTTAAGGTCCATGCGGCAAAGTTTAGAGGAGATGTGTGAGGCAGGTTTTTTTACACAGAGGGTGGTGAGGGCGGTTTGTGGAAGCAGATATATTATCAGCTTTCAAAAGGCATCTTCACAAATACATGGACAGGATGGGTATAGAGGGATATGGCACCAAAAGTGCTGAGGGTTTTGGACAAGGGTGGTATCATGACCAGTACAGCCTTGGAGGGCTGAAGAGCCTGTTACTGTGCTGTATTGTTTATTGTACTTTGTTCTTTGAAATACAATGCATGTGGGACATGTTGCAGAAACAAGCGGAACTGCTATGGTCTACAGAACACCAAGTAGGGTTGGAGAGAATGAGAGCCATGTCAGGGGACGAACTGGTGTGAGCCACCCCGGACTTTACTAGACCATTTAAAATGGCCACTGATGCCGTTGACCTGGGAATAGGGGCAGTGCGAGTACAAGACGATGATGCAGGAATCAAGAGGCCAGTGGGATTTATTTTTAAACTAAGTCCGTGCCAAAGAGAGTATTCCATCATTGAAAAGGAAGGGTTTGCCTTGCTCCTTGCCCTGCAGCACTTTGAAGTAAATGTCTGACATGACAATCAACAAAGCTTCATTCTCACAGACCATAATCCACTTGTGTTTATAGAGAAGTTTAAAACCCAAAACACAAGGTTATTCCGTTGGAGTTTATTATTACAACAGTTTAATGTTAAATTGTATATATTCCCGTAAAGGGTAACATTCTAGCAAATGCTTTGTCACATGTTTAAGGGCAAACTAATAACCAATGTAGAGATTTGGAAGGGAACTTGTATGGGGATAGATATGTTTTTGTGATTTATGTCTTGCATACCTCATAATGAAACGTATAAGCCCTGAGGTTTTATTGTTTTAGGGGGTGAGGTATGTAATGGTCCGACCTTTTTATTCCCTGTTTATTCCCTTGTTTTCCCTTTCTTTTATATTTGCGGTTACATTTCTGATCCATAGATGATTTATGGACATGTGAATTTGAGGCAAAATAGCCTGTATGAAGCCTGTATCTTTCATTCCAACAGAAGATTCTGGAAAGCTGTGCTAATTTGCCCTGGTGATTACAGATTGACTGACGTCAGTGATGACTCCATTTGATTGATTTAGCTGGTGGCCAATGAATTGCCCCAAAAGGCTGTGCTCTGCCCGGTAACAGGTGGTGATTTGATCTGATCCCACTGAAATGATTCAGAGAACTAAGGAGCTTTGAGTTTTGATTCTGCAGCCTGGATGGAGGGATATGGTTAACTCTCTTCAGATATATCCAGCTGATCCTCACCACAAGGCCACTGTGAGAACCAACTCTCTCTGCAGCAAAGGCTGATCTGAACCAACAATAATTTCTCAAGAAAAGGCAGAGGCCTGGAAGCAAAGTTTGATGTGAAGCAAGGGGCCTCTCCAGTAGAAGCTGTGAGTAAATATGCTAAACTGCAAGGAATGTCATTGCAGGCTGTAAACGAAAGACTTTAATCCACAAGCATACTGTGAAGAAAACATGCTGTGAACCATTGTTTGAAGCAAAGACTCTGATCTTTTGACCTTAACTAGAAAGGTATTTCACCCTTCCTACCCCTCTGTGTTTGCCTGCCTTATGTTTGAGTAGAGGGTGCAGCATTTAAAGGGGCAGGCATGTATCAATTGTCATTAAGCAGTTACATTTACTTCATATTTCATATAAGTTCTTGTTGTAAATAAACAGTAATTGGCTTTAAACTTACAAACCTGATGAATGTAATTATTGGACAACAAAGTGCCAAAGATTTGGGGTAATTTTATTATAATTATAGATTAATTCACTTAACCTCTCCTCATAAGAAAATTCCCCCAGGTCCAGGATAATTGAGGTTACCATGGGAATGTTGGTAACAACCATGGAAACCTGATTCAACAGGTCTTGCTGAATTTGAACTCTAACCTGCACCCCATGGCCTAAACTCTGGTGGGCACCATCGAGATATAGGCAGCAGGGGAATGAGGCACCTTGATCATCTCCTTGATGATCATCCAGGGATGTACTTCTGATGCTGTATAAGGCTCTGGTCAGACCCCATTTGCTGTATTGTGAGCAGTTTTGGGCCCCATATCTAAGGAAGGATGTGCTGGCCTTGTGGCCTTGGAGGTTCACAAGAATTATCCCTGGAATGAAGAACTTGTCGTATGAGGAACGTTTGAGAACTCTGGGTCTGTACTCATTGGAGTTTAGAAGAATGAGAGGGGATCTTATTGAAACGTACAAGATACTGCAAGGCCTGGATAGATTGGATGTGGAGAGGATGTTTCCACTTGTCGGAAAAACTAGAACCAGAGGCCACCATCTCAGATTAAAGGGACGATCCTTTAAAACAGAGATGAGAAGGAATTTTTTCAGTCAGAGGGTGGTGAATCTGTGGAACTAATTGCTGCAGAAGGCTGTGGAGGTCAATTCACTGAATGTCTTTAAGACAGAGATAGATAGGTTCTTGATTAATAAGAGGATATGGGGTTATGGGGAGAAGGCAGGAGAATGGGGATGAGAAAATATCAGCCATGATTGAATGGCAGAGCAGACTCGATGGGCCAAGTGCCCTAATTCTGCTCCTATGTCATGGTCTTATAGGAATCAAGACTGTGCCCTTGGGCACCCACAGAGAAGATAAGCATCCAGCAGACACCCTGGGGTCCTCCTATCAGAACCCTTCATGGGAGTCTCACTGCTCAAAGTCCCCTCTGCCTATGACTTGATCCACTCCAGCTGCACAGGTCGAGGAGGGTGTACGTGCCCCAAAGCTGGAGACACTTATCAGATGCAATCCAGGCCTCAGGCCAGAGGACATCCACCAAAGTCATGGCAGACATCATAACGCAGCAGTCAACACAGCTGCCTTCACCTCTGCTGCAGATGTCAGGGCTGTGCCCTGCTTAGTGGTCAGGATAGGAAAGTTAAGATAGTTTGAAATCACTTTTGGGTCAAGTGTGTGCTACCACTGTAAAAATGTGCACACCACCACAACTGGTACACAGCAGACACCATCTCCCTGGCCCGATACTCATCCCTGGAGCATCTTGACAACAAGGACGCCTACGTCAGACTCCTATTCATTGACTACAGCTCTGCCTTCAACACCACAATCCCAGCCAAGATCATATCAAACCTCCAAAACCTCGGACTTGGCTCCTCCCTATGCAACTGTATCCTCGACTTCCTGAACCATAATCTCAATCAGTAAAGATAAAGAACACACCCTCCATGATAGCCCTCAATATCAGGGCCTCACAAGGCTGCGTACTTAGCCCCCTACTCTATTCCCTATACTCGACTGCATGGCACAATTTGGCTCCAGCTCCATCCACAGGTTTGCTGATGACATGGTCATAGTGGGCTGGATCTCGAGCAACAATGAGTCAGAGTACAGGGAGAGATAGAGAACCTAGTAAAGTGGTGTAACAACAACAATCTCTCCGTCAACGTCAGAAAAACAAAGGAGCTGGGCATTGACTTCAGGAAGCAAAGTGTCGCACACACCCCTGTCTGCATCAATAGTGTCGAGGTGGAGATGGTTGACAGCTTCAAATTCCTAGTTGTGCACATCACCAACAACCTGTCTTGGTCCACCACATAACTCTACGACCAAAAAGGCACAACAGCGCCTATACTTCCTCAGGAAACTAAGGAAATTTGGCATGTCCACCTTGGCTCTCACCAATTTTTACAGGTGCACTATAGAAGCATCCTATCTGGCTCGACTTGTCTGGGTGAGCAGATGCGACAGGTTTGGAAGCAATCTTGCCATCGAAGTCTGAGCACCTTTTCTTTTGAAGATTCTGACTAATTCTAGCCAAATTACTTTAGAAACCACCTGGTACCATGTGATGTTCCTTGTGTAGTCCTCCAAGATGGTTAAACGTCATAGTGTTAGGTGCTGGTTTAGCTCACTCAGCTAAATCGCTGGCTTTTAAAGCAGACCAAGCAGGCCAGCAGCACAGTTTGATTCCCATACCAGCCTCCCTGGACAGGCGCCGGAATGTGGTGACTAGGGACTTTTCACAGTAACTTCATTGAAGCCTACTCGTGACAATAAGCGATTTTCATTTTTTTTTTCATTTTTCAAGAACATCAAGGTATGTATTTAAAACAAAGCTAGTTTACTTTACACTACTTAAAACGGTTCTCACACTTTACTAAGTAATTGTTGATAAAACAACAGTATTAAATCTATGCTACAGAAATCTATAATATCTTTCCAGTACAACGAACACTCTTTCTCAACCTTTCACTCACCTTCTTCACAACCTTCTCCCAGAACTCCAAGGGACACAGGCTTTTATAAGACTCCTCTGTGATGCCATCTAGTGTTGAGATCACCATGAACATCATCTTGTTAACCCTTTACACTCCTTATATTATACATATTATTACAGAGAGGACTGGAGTTTGGGTGCAATCTGAAGAGGAATGTCACACGGCACTAACCTCACAGCCGGCAGCAGATAGATCGAAAACCGACACATTTTGGTGAAAGGACAGAAGAGCATTAAACTATGAGAAAGAGAGTGAGAGCACTTAATTTAGTAATTGATACTGTTCCATACCTTTAGATCGAAGGTAGAGCCAGATCAGAATCAGCACAGCACCAATTACAATAGCAAGAATCACTGGAAGAACCATTGTCCAAGATGTGATCAAACAGAGAAAACGATCTGTAAATTATAGAAAATAATTCACACAAATCATTGCAGAAACATCATTGCAGAAACAACATTTTCGCAACAGATTGTTTGAACCAAATTCATTCACATTCTACAGGAATAAACCTTCTTGTTGCAGTATAATGTCTCTCTCACACAAAATTCCCTCAGACACAAAACTCTTTCTCTCTCTTTCTCTCACACAAAAGTCACTCTTTCACACAGACACACACAAATTTCTCTCACACACAAATCTCACACACACACAAATCTCTCACACACAGAGACATACACAAATCTCTCTCACAAACATAAAAGTCTCACACACGCACAAATCTCTCCCTCACATACAGACAAATCTCTCCCTCACACACAAATCTTTCTCACACAAACACAGAAATCTCTCTCACACTCAAACATCTTTCTCTCTCAAAAACACAAGCCTCTCTCACACACAAATCTCTCACACACACAAATCTCTCTCACACATACACAAAATTCTCTCACACATACACAAAAATCTCTTTCTCACACACAGACACACACACAAATCTGTCACACAACAATCTTTCTCACACATACGCAAAAGTCTCCTTCACACACAAATCTCTCTCATACACAAATCTCTCTCTCACATCCACAAATCTCTCCCTCACACACACAAATCTCTCTCACAATCAAAAATCTTTCCCTCACACACAGACACACAAATCTTTTTCTCACACTTACACAAAGATCTCTCTCACACCCAAACATATCTTTCTCACACACACACATCTCTCTCTCTCACGCATACACAAATCATTCCCTCACACACACACAAATCACTATCACACACACAAATCTCTCTCTCCAGAACATAGAACATAGAACACTACAGCGCAGTACGGGCCCTTCGGCCCTCGATGTTGCGCCGACCTGTGAAACCATCTGAAGCCTATCTGACCTACACTATTCCATTTTCATCCATATGTCTATCCAGTGACCACTTAAATGCCCTTAAAGTTGGCGAGTCTACTACTATTGCAGGCAGGGCGTTCCACACCCCTACTACTCTCTGAGTAAAGAAACTGCCTCTGACATCTGTCCTATATCTATCACCCCTCAATTTAAAGCTATCCCTCGTGTTGGTCATCACCATCCGAGGAAAAAGACTCTCACTGTCCACCCTATCTAACCCTCTGACTATCTTATATGTCTCTATTAAGTCACCTCTCAGCCTTCTCCTCTCTAACGAAAACAACCTCAATTCCCTGAGACTTTCCTCGTAAGACCTTCCCTCCATACCAGGCAACATCCTAGTAAATCTCCTCTGAACCCTTTCCAAAGCTTCCACATCCTTCCTATAATGTGGTGACCAGAACTGCACGCAGTACTCCAGGTGTGGCCGCACCAGAGTTATGTACAGCTGCAGCATGACCTTGTGGTTCCGAAACTCAATCCCCCTGCTTATAAAGGCTAGCACACCATATGCCTTCTTAACAGCCCCATTAACCTGGGTGGCAACTTTCAGGGATTTATGTACCTGGATGCCGAGATCTCTCTGTTCATCTACACTACCAAGAATCTTGCCATTAGCCCAGTACTCTGCATTCCTGTTACTCCTTCCAAAGTGAACCACCTCACACTTTTCCGCATTAAACTCCATCTGCCACCTCTCAGCCCAGCTCTGCAGCCTATCTATGTCCCTCTGTATCCTATAACATCCTTCAGCACGATCCACAACTCCACCGACCTTCGTGTCATCTGCAAATTTACTAACCCATCCTTCTACACCCTCTTCCAGGTCATTTATAAAAATGACAAACAGCAGTGGCCCCAAAACAGATCCTTGCGGTACACCACTAGTAACTGAACTCCAGGATGAACATTTGCCATCAACCACCACCCTCTGTCTTCTTTCAGCTAGCCAATTACTGATCCAAACCGCTAAATCACCTTCAATTCCATACTTCCTTATTTTCTGCAATAGCCTACCGTGGGGAACCTTATCAAACGCCTTACTGAAATCCATATACACCACATCAACAGCTTTACCCTGATCCACCTGTTTGGTCACCTTCTCAAAAAACTCAATAAGGTTTGTGAGACATGACCTACCCTTCACAAAACCGTGTTGAGTATCGCTAATCAACTTGTTCTTTTCAAGATGATTATAAACCCTATCTCTTATAACCTTTTCCAACATTTTACCCACAACCGAAGTAAGGCTCACAGGTCTATAATTACCAGGGTTGTCTCTACTCCCCTTCTTGAACAAGGGGACAACATTTGCTATCCTCCAGTCTTCCGGCACTATTCCTGTCAATAAAGACGACATAAAGATCAAGGACAAAGGCTCTGCAATCTCCTCCCTGGCTTCCCAGAGAATCCTAGGATAAATCCCATCTGGCCCAGGGGACTTATCTATTTTGACATTTTCTAAAATTGCTAACACCTCCTCCTTTTGAACCTCAATTCCATCTAGCCTGGTCGACTGAACCTGAGTGTTCTCCTCGACAACATTGTCTTTCTCCAGTGTAAACACTGACAAAAAATATCCATTTAATGCTTCCCCTATCTCCTCTGATTCCACACACAACTTTCCACTACTATCCTTGATTGGCCCTAATCTTACTCGAGTCATTACTCTCTCACACATACACAAAAATCTCCCTCACACATACGGTATGATTTACTGGCTGCAATGCATTTAAGTGAGAGTGCAACAATGTTATTAAATAGTGGGAGAGGCCAAAAACGAGAACCGCGCTGGGTGGCAAACTGTTTGCAATCGAACCAGCCTACTCCCCTTGATGAAATCAGGATCCTGCCTTAACTTGGCGAGTGACCAATAATCATCACTTAAGCCCAATTAACAGGAGTGACCCCTATCTAACGCCGCCCCCACCCCCCCCCCCTCCTCCTCTCCCCCCACCCCCCCCCCCCCCCCCCCCAGCCCGTGATCTAATAGCCTCCCCAGCAAGTGGTCATGCGGACGCCAATTAGTACTCCTTTTTAAAAACGTGAACCTGGCGGAGGGGCTGCTGCGGGGACACAAGGAGGTGAGTGGTCATCTTCGCTCACAGGCAAAGAGCCTGGGGGTACTGAAGTTGCTGACCTGGTGCTCGGAGGGAGGGTGGGGAAGCAACCGGGAAGCCAGCCTAAGTCGAGGTGGCCGCCATGGTGGCTGGGGATACGGAGCAGAGGCGATGGCCACCCGTGATCTCGGATGGGGTGGTCTAATCGCCCATGGGTTCGCCATGCCAACCCCTGGATCATGTGTACCCATTCTGAAGGTAACCCTAGCCCCTGCCTGTCTGCCCCACCAACCACCCATAACTCCCAGTGACTGCAGAGGCCTCTGACAAGCGGTTGAAGGCCATTGCTAATTGGAAATTGGCAATCCTGGTGAAGTGAGCACTTCACACATCCTGTGGGTCCCCATGGGTAGGCGTGCTGTGGGGCATGTGGGGGTTATTGCCTAGCATCCCAATCAGAGCGTGATGCATGGACACTGCACCTGAACACTGCTGGAAACAATACCATGGTATTTTGTTCTGTGTTATGGCCATGGTAATGATGTACACAGAATATCTAGGGCGCGATTCTCCGCACTCACGCCGGTTCGGAGAATAGCGGGCGGCGCAAATTTTCACGGCGATGCTGGTCCGACGCCCTCCCGCTATTCTCCGAACCCCGCACAAATGCACGGCGGCATTCCCGGCAAAGGCCTCGAACGCGCCCCCGACACGACCAGAATCGCAACTTATTGGCCCCCCGCTATTCTCCGGCCCGGATGGGCCGAAGTCCCGACGTCATCACGCAATGTTTACACGCCGGCCAACACACCTGCTTTTCAAGTTCGTCAACCAGTCGTGCTGGCTGAGGACAGCTTCGAGGAGGTGAGCGCACCGCTCAGCGCACCGCTCAGCGCACTGCTGGAGTCTGGCCACCACGGGGAAGGCATCCCCGAGAACGGGAGGGGGTCCAGAGCGGGGGGGGGGGAGTGTGGGAGACGGAGGGGGAAGTGTGGAAGACTGAGGGGGGAGTGGGGGAGACGGAGGGGGGAGTGGGGGAGACGGAGGGGGGGAGTGGGGAGACGGAGGGGGGAGTGGGGGAGACGGAGGGGGGAGTGGGGGAGGCGGAGGGGGGAGTGGGGGAGACGGAGGGGGGAGTGGGGGAGACGGAGGGGGAGTGGGGGAGACGGAGGGGGGAGTGGGGGAGATGGAGGGGGGAGTGGGGGAGACAGAGGAGGGAGTGGGGGAGATGGAGGGGGGAGTGGGGAGATGGAGGGAGGAGTGTGGGAGACGGAGGGGGGGAGTGGGAGTGGGAGTGGGGGGGTAGGTAGAGAGTGAGCGAGTGAGCCGTCCAACCCCGTAACAAAATGTCTGCCACCATGCCATGGTGTGCCGGTCACAAGGACACGGCCGCTGGTTGCCCTGTGGCTTCCGGACACAGGCCACTGACGCACCCATGAGGAGGACGTAGTTAACTGGCCGTTGGATGCAGAAAGTGACCAGGGGTTAGGCTGCCCGCGTGTCAGCAGCGCGACCAGGCCACCGGGACACACAGGTATCCCGTGGCTGGCGGCTGCCGAGGTGTCGACTACCCTCCGTCTAACATGTCCCGTTTCTCTGCCCCCCACCACCCTTCTGTAGGTTAGCACAATGTCTGTGAACAGAACGGCGATGTTCTGCGCAGTGGTTGGGGCCGCTGCACTGCATTTGGAGATGCAGCAGCATCCACACCCACAACCCGCAGTGGATGCAGGGCCAGCTGCAGCAGCAGAGGGAAGGGCCGAGGAGTTGCCAATCGTCGAGCAGCATGGGGAGGAGGAGGAGGAGGAGGAAGAGGAGAGAGTGAGGGTGCAGCCACGGCGCCAGAGGCGACGACCAAGGCCGAGGGTGTTCCGTACCCGGATCTCTTTCCTAACAATGACGGACATCACCTGCAGGAGGAGACTCCGGCTGCGTAGGCAGACGGTGATACATATCTGTCACCTTGTGGCGCACCTCGCCCCACGTGGAACGGGGCGAGGACACGCGATCCCGGTTGCCGTCAAGGTGACGGTCGCTCTTAACTTCTATGCAACCGGCTCCTTCCAGTCTCCGAGCGGGGACCTCTCCGGGATCTCCCAGTCAGCGGTCCACAGGTGTATCCGGGATGTGACCGACGCCCTCTATGCCATCGCCGACTGCTACATCACCTTTCCCGAGGACCGAGCAACTCAAGTCTCACGAGCTTGTGGATTTGCCAGCGTGGCCGGGATACCGATGGTGCAGGGGGCAATCGATTGTGTTTACGTCCCCATGCGCCCGCCTGCAGGGGACAGGGAGGTGTTCACAAACAGGAGGGGGACACACTCCATGAATATCCAGGTGGTATGCGACCCCCACATGATGATCATGAACGTCTGTGCAAGGTTCCCAGGGAGTGTGCATGACTCCTACATACTGGCGCAGTCGTACATCCCTGCGATGTTTGAGGGGCGTCCCCCCCGGCTGAGGGGCTGGTTGCTAGGCGACAGTGGCAGTGGTGCCAGCACAGAGGAGGAGGAGGAGGAGGAGGCTGGCGGAGTGGCGGGCGCAGCATGCAGACACGACCCAGGTGCTGGTGATGTCCAGGAGGCGGCACGACGGACCCGGCGAGGACGGCGGGCACGCGACGCCTTGGTGGCAGCACGGTTCACGCATCGCATGTGACGTCCCCGCTGAACACCAAACCACCACCTGCATCGCTAGTCGTGCAGAGGGTCACCACACAACTGCCACCACCACAGCCCCCCACCCACTCTCAGTGTACACTGCTCCACTTCGACATCACCCTTACCACTGGGTCCAGACGGTATGGTACAACATCGATGACTGTGTCAGCGGGTGTGATCAGTGCCATGTGGAATGATGACAGCCCGCTCTGCGAAGAGCTGTGAGCTCAGAATCATTAGAGACTGACCCATGGCAATAGCTGAACCATCCACCTTGGTGGGCGCTGAGATCGTCACTGACACTCCATCACATGCCCGCGTGGGCTAGCTGTGGGAGGGGGTGGGGGGAGGGGCAGGGACTGCACACCCGACACCGAAGTTTCACCGCTCGTCAACCCCAGCGACACTCGGTCACCATCACGATTCCTGTGGCTGAGGAACAATCACACGGTGTTACAAGTAAGGTTGAACAGTGCGTTTAATGTGAACAAACATTTACAGATGCCCTTGCCCCCACAACTAAACTGTGCCCTTCACCTGTGCCAACTTACTCAGTGTCTATCTTTGTTGCCTTATGGGCCTTACCACTACATCTAAGTGATTCCCCAGATTATACAGCAGGAGTGGAGGAGGACTGCTGATAATCGCCCCCTTCGACTAGTTTCTCCTTCGGCAAGCATTTCCTGGGGCGACCCGGCCTTGATGGGCCAGGCTGCTCTGCGGGCGTCTCGGGTGACATTGTGCCACCCTGCTCTGCCTGCTGCCCACCCGATGCACCAGGGATGGGACGGGGGGAGGCCGAGAATTCCGGGACGTCCCGTGATGGAATTGATGGGACGGACTCCAAAACCTCTTCCTCCCTCGGGGAGCCCGGTGGCCCCCGGGCGTCACTTTGGGACAGAGGTGCGAGCGGGGAGGTGCCCCGTCGCACCACCGACACCTGGCGCTGCCAGTCCTGGAGGCCTGCAACGGTATCCACCAGGATCCGAAGGTTTGCAGAGACGGAGTCCAGGGAGTTAGACATTCCCACCAGTGACTGTGCGATCCCATCCTGCGAGTGCACGACGCCATCCAGCACATGTGTCAGGCGGTTGATGCTCTCCGCGACTGACTGCTGGGACTGTGCCATCGACTGCTGGGACTGTGCCATCGACTGCTGGGACTGTGCCATGGCGTGCTGCGACTGGGCCATGACCTGCTGAGACTCGGCCAAGGCCCGTAGCGCGCCGGCAATGTCATTTTGGCTCTGGCGCATTGCTGCCTGTGAGAGGGCAACCCTGTCCAGGGCCGAGGATGACGCGTGCACATTAAGCCCAACGCCTTGCATAACCTGACCCATGGCCGAAACCGTTTAACCCATTGCCTCCACCGCGGATGCCACCCGTGCGGTGTCGGCCTGGGTTGGTGCCATGAGCGGCACCACTCCCTGCTCGTGGACGCGGTTCGACTCCTCTAACAGCGTCTGCAGAGCCAGGAAGACAGCCCTCATCCCGTCATTGTTTCCCTGGGTTTCTTGAGGCATTGGCTGTGCCGGTGGGTTGAGAAAGTCCAGGAACTCTGAAAACGTCTGGGAGCCAGCTGGATGCTGGTCCTGGCCTGCCCTCCGCCAGTCCGGGCCCTCGGCTGCTCCGACCTCCACCTGCTGTACCTGCTCAGCTGTGATGTGCGACCCAGACTGTGACCCAGGAGCCTCATCACTAAATAGGCCAGCCGGGGTGAGTGTCTCTGGGATGGTGGATGGTGTGGGAGATAGCTGTGCCGCAAGCTCGAGGTCGTCTTGGGTGGACGCCTCCTCTGTGTCATCGGCCCACTGAGAGGCCGCAGGGCGTTCGCGGGCCATTTCTCTCTCTCTGGCTGTGTGGCCGCCCTCTGGGCGTCCTGCTCCACAGATTCGGTTGGGGAGGATGGGACTCCCCGCTGATCGGGCACCCTCTGTCGTGCGGTCCCGGGTGAGGTGGGGGCAGATGCCTGTCTCCGCCTGGAGGCAGACGGCCCTGGTCGTTCGGCATCACGTCCTAGGTAAGAGGATGAAACGGGTTATTTAGATTCGCTCGGCCGGGCGCTGGACGGTCCCAGTGGGCAGGGTGTGAAGGAACAGAGGATGGGGGAGGTGTCCCAGTGGGCAGGGTGTGTGAAGGGACAGAGGATGGGGGAGGTGTTCCAGTGGGCAGGGTGTGTGAAGGGACAGAGGATGGGGAGGTGTCCCAGTGGGCAGGGTGTGTGAAGGGACAGAGGATGGGGGAGGTGTCCCAGTGGGCAGGGTGTGTGAAGGGACAGAGGATGGGGGAGGTGTCCCAGTGGGCAGGGTGTGTGAAGGGACAGAGGATGGGGGAGGGGTCCCAGTGGGCAGGGTGTGTGAAGGGACAGAGGATGGGGAGGTGTCCCAGTGGGCAGGGTGTGAAGGAACAGAGGATGGGGGAGGTGCCCCAGTGGGCAGGGTGTGAAGGGACAGAGGATGGGGGGTGTATCCCAGTGGGCAGAGTGTGAAGGGACAGAGGATGGGGGAGGGGGGGTGTTTGTCATGCAGGGTTGTCTCACTTGCTGCAGCTCCGCCAACCTCGCATTGCGCGATCTCCCGAGTGGCAGATCCGCCAACAAGGTCCAGGGCCCTCTGCTCAAACGTGGTGAGGGGCCGCAGGATGGGCGAACCCTCTCCCGTCTTGTTCCGCTCACGGGTGTTGTGAGCGGACTTGTCCTGTTGGGAGAGGGGGCATAGGTAGATCATTACAATACGACAGGTATCAGCAGTCCGTTCAGATATTGGCACAGTTTGGGAGTCAAGTTGTTATAAGACCATTGCATCTCTCCACGGGGGCCAGAGCGCTGGGTCTGTGACAACTTTGTGAACCACCCTCAACTCACTCTGCCCCAATCCCGCTCCACCCCCCATTCCAGGGGGGGAGGTGGGTGATTAAGTAAAGGGGGGGGAGGGATGGTTGTGACCCGGGAGCACCCTCTTGGCACTTACCCTGGCAGCCCTGGTGAGGTCGTGCATCTTCTTCCGACATTGGTCAGCTGAGCGAGGGGTCTGCCCCACAGCACTGACGGCAGCAGCAACCTCATGCCAGGCCTGGCACACCTCGCTGGCAGGGTGGCGATGCCCTCTACGCGGGCAGATGATGCCCCTCCTCTGCCCGATGGATTCGAGCAGCATCTCAACATCAGCCTCCACGAATCGCGGGCTTGCTCTCCTCAGCTCCGACATCCTGGCCTAGTTTCTGTGCTCGCCCGCGCCTTTTTACGGCGTCTGGCGGCGTCACGTGGGCGTGATCGTAGCGTCGCCGCGTTCCTGCGTCATCACGCACCTGATTGACGCGGCTCCATTCCTAGCCCATTTCCCGAACGTGAATACCTCGGGAAATGGGCCGTGTCGGGCCGTCGCAAAACTCGGCCGTTTTCACGGCCAACTTCACGATTTTGCGGAGAATCGCGCCCCTTGTTCGTTAATAAGTTAAATGATTTATTAACAAACACGTGGAAAGATAACTAACAAACTATAATGCAGACGATGATTAGTGATTGAATTCAGTGAATTCTCCTGGAGCTACTTCTTGTGTCACTGTCCTCCAGTACGACTTACAACCAACTGGTGGATATCTCGAGTCACATGGTGGACCTTTATCACCACCAGCTGGTTGGAGGTCACATTGATAACTGTATACCTTGATAGACAGCTATATACAAAACTGCGCAGGCATATCACCACATCCCCTTCCTCTGGAACTGTGAACATTTACATACAAATGTAACTGTTTTACAAAACATGATCTGCATTATAATTTTAAACAGGTGATATGTATAACTGTAACTGTGTTTTACAAAACATGATATGCCTGATCATTTTAAACATGTCTCTTGTGCACAGTTTATTACACATTCAAAATGACATTGTCCCTTGGTCTCCTGAACCTTGACCGGATACTCGATGTTGCTTCAACTTTCGGAAGACCGGTTTTCTTGCTGGTCTTTTTGCATCACTAACTTTTGAAATCTTCTGATGTGATGCTTCCTCTTCCGTCTCCATTTGTTTTCTTGCATATCGACCCTTTTCTCGATGTCTTCCCCTTCATTGTTGTAGATGCTACCCGGTCGACCAACTGTGTCCTCAACTCTTCTTCTCGTCCCTTCCTTCTCATTTGAATGATCTGCTGATTGTGTCTTCTTTTCTTTTTGATTTTAGTGGCAAATTTCTTGCTACTGGACTCTGCCATAGGACTAGTTGGGGTGCTTTTGTCATGATAACTGTTTTTGGATCGTCTGCTGCGCAGGCTGACTCTGGCTCTTCTGCCACCATAGCTGATTTTGGAGCCTTTTCTGGGTCGAGGAGTTTTGGTTGATCCATGGTGCTTGTGCTCGAATGCTGAACTTCATGCCCATCACCTGGTGAAGCATTCAGTGTCGACAATTAGAATTAGAATTAGAATTAGAACAGTACAGCACAGAACAGGCCCTTCGGCCCTCGATGTTGTGCCGAGCAATGATCACCCTACTCTAGCCCACGTATCCACCCTATACCAGTAACCCAACAACCCCCATTAACCTTACTTATTTTTTAGGACACTAAGGGCAATTTAGCCTGGCCAATCCACCTAACCCGCACATCTTTGGACTGTGGGAGGAAACCGGAGCACCCGGAGGAAACCCACACACACACGGGGAGGACGTGCAGACTCCGCACAGACAGTGACCCAGCCGGGAATCGAACCTGGGATCCTGGAGCTGTGAAGCATTGATGCTAACCACCATGCTACCGTGCTGCCGACAATCATTTGGATGATTGGGCAGTTGCAGTTAAGTCTGTAACTTCAGGAATGATCTGCAACCCTCACACTCCAGTATTTTAGCTGAATAAATGTCTTCAACGTTAGGCATCTTCACTTTGTGGTTTAGCCTCAATTGGTGGTTCATCCTCACTTGATATGACGATATATGCTTCATTACTTCTTGGGAGAACTGATTGGTGTCTCATTCGCATCTGATATGATGATACATGCTTCGTCTTTCATTGGAGAACTGGATGAAGATGTATCCATCTATTCTTCCTACGAGTCTTTTGGTGGAGTGGCCTCGAGTATTGGGGAGTCCACTGCAGGAACCATTCCCTGGGCATAGAATGTGCTTCTCTGGAGCCAATTTTGCCAAAATGGGGATTAATTCTTCGGTTACCAATTGGCTGTTCACAGTTGATGTGCTCTCATCAGATTTTTCTGCTGTTGCGATCTCACTTTCAGCCTCTGCACACTCCATCTTAAAGATTTCACACTTTCACATTCCTGCGCAGACTGGGTGCTACCTTTTCACTACTGTCAAATAAACTAAATAGACTTTCATAGTCTTCCTCTTTTGACTCATCATCTGATTCTTCACTTTCCTCATCGTCATCATAATTATCATCCTCGTGATTATCATCATCGTAATGTTCATTGTCGTAATCATTGTCTTCCCCTGTGAAGTATAACACTGCTCGCGGAATCATGTGAACAATTTCCAAGTCAGCAGCGGGTTTTGCTGCAGAATCTTCAGCCAGCTCTCCATGCTCTGGAACTTCAGAAGGACTAAAAAAATTAAAGAAAGAGTCATTTGGTACAGTTTTCATAACTGTTCTACCAGTGGCCCGACCGTTACACTTCTGCTTCGTTTTAATGGTTTTCACTGTGACGTCCTTTTCTTTCTTCCAGTCGATCTAGCACCTTGTGCAGCCCATGATTTCAAAGGAGAAAAAGTCTGACCCATCGGGTTGAGACTCCATCTGATATGTTTTTGTCAGTACATCGTTTGTGAAACCCTCATTTAGCTCAAACTTGAACTCCAGAGTAAAGCTCATCAGCTGTCCAGGATCTGTGAAAATCCTCATTTTTCTCGAATTCTCTTTGACTCTTCCATCTCTTCATCTGGCTTATCTTCCTCCATTTCAACTTTTGCTTGGATTTCATCGGATAAGTGCGTCATTATATCTTGTTGCCAGTCGCAATGATCCTCCGTCGCAGCGCTGTCTGGAATGTACATCCACTCAAATAGGTTTCGGGCCTCACATGCGTCCGCACCCGTGATGGACTCACGTTCCGTGTCCACAAGGGAAACTGGTATGATGTGACTTCTGTTGTGTACCCATGCTTCGGGTTCACATACACCCAGCGTTGCAATCTCATGCCCATTGTAGTCTTTCATTGAAAGACTTTCGTTTGATTGAAGACTTTCGGTTCAACTCACAGCCCATTCAAATCAGACAAACTGAGGAGGTTAGCCCTCAGCTGATGGTTGTGAGCCAGCATCGCTGGAATTGTTCATCTGACTTTGATGGTCTGCATATTCGTACTCCTTGTATTGTTAATCAAACTCAGAACAATGAAAAATAGGTTTTCAATGGACACCTCGTCAATCACGTTGACTGATCCTGTTTGGTCCCCTGCTGGACGTAAAAAACATTGCTTCGCAAAATGATTTGCTCGGCCACACTTGGAACACACCTTCCCAAATGTTGCAAATTGCCTTGGCCCATGTCAATTGTCATATCGCTGGCATAAAATGGAGGACTGATCGGCTACTTAAAATAGTATTGAGCATGTTTTCTTTTCAACTACGTCAGTGCCGATAGCACTGGCATCTTCTTCCAAATTGGTGTCAAAAGATTTTCGGTTGAGTTTAGTAATTTGCTGTGCAATTGGCTCACTCGCATGGCAAATTTTGACAGGGTTTTCTAATTGAAGCTCTTCTTCCATCAATAACCTCTCACTCAATATCCCGAACACTACCTGATCGCGGATCATCAATGTCTTTAAAGTACTAAAATTGACGGTTAAAAAGCTATCAAAGGATTTGCCGGCTTTCTGGGTATGAGTACGAAATAAATAATATTTAAACATTTTGTTTTTCTTCAGACAGCAATGCCGATCAAAGTACTTTATTACTTCATCAAAGCTCTTGCATTCCTCTTTACTGTCGAACGCAAGGTGTTGTATATTTCTATTGCTTGAGGACCTGCTACCATGAGCAGCAACGCAATACTTCTCTAGTCAGGTTGTTCCTGCAGGTCAAAGGCTGCAAAATAGAGTCTGAATCGCTGCTGAAAAACACGCCAATTCTCACATACATTACAGGTGACTTGAAGCTGGTGGGGTGCCTTCAAACCTTCCATCTCTAACTTCACAGTCGTTCTGAGTGTTGAGTTCCAGTTGCCCGTAGTTTACCACGTCAGCAGAAGAATTTTCTTTTTTCTTTCTTCAGCCTGTTTCATCCCGTCTTCTCCGTCATTACCTTCAATTGTTCAACACAACTGGTACTATGTTGTGTTCTGTGTTATGTCCGTGGTAATGATGCGGCTAGAGGTGGGTAGGCAGGCCAGGCAGTCAGACGCTGGATGAGGTGATGGGTACTCACTGAGGACTTGGTTAATGATGCCAGTACAGATGCTGGTGACTGATGTGGTGGCCCGATACAACGAGGCCTCGGAAACCATGCGGTCAGTCACTAAGCGATGCATTGGTCTCCTCAGGATACAGTTTTGATGCCTCGCCTGCTCTCATGGTAAACTCCAGTACATTGCCCGGTGGGTCGTCCGCTTTGTGATGGTCTGCTGTGTCGTCCACATCCTGGCACAGTAGTGGGGTGATATGGTGGAGGTGGAGGAATATGTGGCCACCTCAGAGGAGGACGAAGACGAGGAGGCTTCAGACCAGGAGAAGCTGGAGAGCGAGTGCAGTGAGGAACCGCAGGACCAGTGAGAGGATGAAGGACAGGCAGCAGCAGCGAGGGACCGGCAAGCCCATAGGGCCAGGGAGGCCCTCATCCTCACCCGCTTCACATAGGATGTTGCCTCATCATCATTCCTCCTCGCCCCACCCCTCACTTCCCACCCCCCTCCTCTGCCATCCCATCCCCCATCCTCTCCCTCCCCCGCCATTTCCCGCCCTCCCAGGATCAGGGTAACATCATTCCAGGCTGTTGAGACTGTGTCAGCAGGTCACTGTCGAGGGCAGGGGGGTGATGATAACCCGCAGAGAGCTGAGCGCCAGTGCTCCTCAATCTATGCAATGTCTGACCCCTGTCTGTCTCTGGGTCGGAGGGACCCTGGCGCGCTTGCCGGCGGCGCATGCGCTCTGTACCGGTGCTGACTATAAGATGAAACGTTGTCAGAGGTGTGGAGCACAGGGGAGCTGGTGGCCGCCGTTGCCACTCCACAGGATGGGTCCGAGCCGGTGTGTCCCGAGGAAATCGCTGTCTCACCAGTACTCGGCTGCTCCCCACTAACAGGGGCGAGCTGTACATAAACGCACCCTCCGAACACAATCCGGTCAGCACAAAGCCATGCCACCACAGAGAATAACACCACGTTTCAGGGATGCCAACCTGACCAGGCTGCTGGACCAATGCCGCCTGGGAGGCATTGGCAGCAGCTGCCAGTGTGGGCAGCCTGACCGGGAGGACTGCCGTGAGGTTTAGGAAGAAGAACAGTCGCACGAGGAAGTTGATAATGGTCCCCTTGCACCAATCCTACCTGCCACCAGCCTGACCTCTCCCCTCTCCCCACACCGACAAATCGGCGTCTGGTACCTCACTACCCCCCATCCCCCAGCATAATACTAGGCTTGTGCCCAGCACTACCCTTCCATATCCAGCAGTGGTGCCCACACATGCCACCTGCCACAGAGCCCCCTCCCGATGCATCAAGAATGCGGCACACAAAGCCCTTCCTTTGTCCTCGCAGGAGAAACTGGCTCATAACAAATGGGAAACGGCCCAGATGGACAATGATGTATCGGACATCAGAGTCCTCACCCACATGAGGAACAGGCCCTGGAGATCGTTGGGATGACCAAGGATAAAGCAGTCACCAACAGCGAGGATGGCCTGTGCCGCAGAGGTGGGGATCCATTGCCTCCAACCCAGATGATCTGTTTCAGACGAGTTGTTCACTTCCGCCTAAATTATCTTTCCCTCTCACTGACAGCAATGTCCTTCTCCCACAGGATCCCCATCTGATGGGGCCGTGTCATCTGCACCACCCAAGAGACCACCATTGATACGTCACAGCTGTCATACCCACCCTCCACTAGTACAGAGATGCACATCTCAGTAGGTGACATTAGTAGACAGGCTTCTGGGGCACAGTTTGCACCACACATTTCCTGATGCACATCAGGTGGAGGCAGGAACATCCAGGGGAAACAGCAGTCAGAGGTCTGTTGGACCCCAGGACTCAGCTGAGTCCCAGTCAGATGCCGAGTCTCTGGACAAGGTTATCCCAGAGCTGATGCAGATGCTCGTACACGACTGTGAGGTTCTGAGGGAATGTCAGCGCCATGTGCGTAGCAAATTAGTGGAGTTGCAAAGGCTAAGGGCGCAGGAGATGGTGCCGGCAATTTGTGGCACTGAGGCCAACACTGCTGGGGTGGCGACCGGAATGGAAGGCCAACAGCACAACATCAGCACCTTGAGTGGTGGTGCAGAAGGCATAGCTCAGTGTGTGATGACCAGGGCTGAGGCCCTCGACTATATGTTCCAGTCATTGGGGGATGTGTCCCAGACGCAGGTGAACATTGCCCAGGCAATGCAGAGTATGTCCCAGTTACTGAGGAACGTGTCCCAGACACAGAGGACATTGCCCAGGCAATGCAGAGTATGTCCCAGTTACTGAGGAACGTGTCCCAGACACAGAGGACATTGCCCAGGCAATGCAGAGTATGTCCCAGTTACTGAGGAACGTGTCCCAGACACAGAGGACATTGCCCAGGCAATGCAGAGTATGTCCCAGTTACTGAGGAACGTGTCCCAGACACAGAGGACATTGCCCAGGCAATGCAGAGTATGTCCCAGTTACTGAGGAACGTGTCCCAGACACAGAGGACATTGCCCAGGCAATGCAGAGTATGTCCCAGTTACTGAGGAACGTGTCCCAGACACAGAGGACATTGCCCAGGCAATGCAGAGTATGTCCCAGTTACTGAGGAACGTGTCCCAGACACAGAGGACATTGCCCAGGCAATGCAGAGTATGTCCCAGTTACTGAGGAACGTGTCCCAGACACAGAGGACATTGCCCAGGCAATGCAGAGTATGTCCCAGTTACTGAGGAACGTGTCCCAGACACAGAGGACATTGCCCAGGCAATGCAGAGTATGTCCCAGTTACTGAGGAACGTGTCCCAGACACAGAGGACATTGCCCAGGCAATGCAGAGTATGTCCCAGTTACTGAGGAATGTTCCCCAGGCGCAGGTGGACATTGCTTGGGCACTCCGGAACATACCTCTGCCACTGAGGAGCATCACAGAGGGTGTCACGACCATGATGCAGACAATGGGGACGCACCAGAGCTCGTTCCAACTGCCTCTCCATCCCATGGTAATCCCCAGGGCCCCACAGGACCATCCAGGATGAGGGAGGTTGGAGGCCGACCCAGTACCTTCCACCGGGGAGATGACGGAGGTCACCACCTCACCCAAATCCTCGCCCCTCATGGCATTGACACGTCTCAAGGTCAGCGGGCAGTACAGGGTGATAGGTGATGCCAGTGTCACTGATAAATTACCTGGGGCTCTCCAACTCCAGCCCCCCCCCCCCCCCCCCCAGAGGATGCCTACCAGGGGCATCAAAGGCCATAGGATGCGGAGTTGCCTCCACCTCAATGTGCATCCTGGCGACACACCTAGATATAGTGTCAAGAACATTGTTAATCAGAGTGGGCACTAGGTGGGGGGGGGGGGGGGGGCACCATTGGTAGTTGGGACAATGAGGATGTTGAATCATGACAATAAAACTTGGGACACACGGTACACACAAAACCTCTATCACGTATTCTTTTTGGCGGGCTGATACCCACCCCCCCCCCCCCCATCCCCCTCCCCCTCCCCCTCCCCCTCACCGTTGCTCTCCACCTGCACATCGTTAGGCTGTGGGAGGAAACCAGAGCACTCAGAGGAAACCCACGTTGATATGGGGAGAATGTGCAGACCCCACACAGACAGTTTCCCGAGGTCGGAATCGAACCTGAGTCCCTGGCTCTGTGAGGCAGCAGTGCTACCTACTGTGCCATTGTGCCACCCTTCACTACCACAAAATGTTGAGGTGAAAACATTGTATAATTTCAAGCAGAAATTAAATATAATTCTTCGGGCTAAATAGATCAAGGGATATTAAGGGAAGACGGGACCAGGTATTGAACTTGATTATCATCCATGATCATAATGAATGGCAGAGAGCAGGCTCGAAGGGCCAAATGGCCTCCTCCTGCTCCTACTTTCTAGGTATTATAATTAGACCAGCCAATATAAGAAATTCAGCAATAAATCCAACAGTAAATTCAAGATAAACCTCTTCATGTGAAGAATGGTTACAATGTGGAATTTACTGCCATATTGAACAGTTAAGAACATAAGAAATAGGAGCGGGACCATTCAGCTTGAGAAGCGAGCACCCTCATTCAATACGATCATGACTCACCTTCGGCCCTGCCTGTCTGCCTGCTCCCAATATCCCTTGATTCCACACAAGATGCAACTCACTGAGGGTCCTTTGACAGCGCCTTCCAAACTCGCAACCTGTGCCATCTAGAAGGACAGGGCAGTGGACACGTGAACATCCATCTGGAGGTTTCCCTCCAAGCCACTCACTATCCTGACTCAGAAATATCTTGTGGTTCCTTTGTTGTTAAAATCCCGGAACTCCCTCCCTAACAGCACAGTGGGTGTACCGACACAACAGGGCTGCAATGGTTCAATAAGGCCGCCTTAAGGGCAATAAGGGGTGGCCACTAAATTCTGGATGAGCCAGTGATGCCCACATCCCATAACAGATTAAAAAATTCTCTCCATCGCGGCCTTGAGAGTACCCAGGTAGACACTTCGAAAGATCCATAGCCGGCTGAATGAGGTAATTAAGCCTCATCTCAGTGGTCAAGCTAAATTGCCCCTTAGGACGGGGCTGCAGGAAAAGGGTGGGGGATCAGGCCTAGGTAGGGTGGTCTTTCGAGGGGTGGGTGAACACTCGATGTGTCAAATGGCCTCCTCCTGCACTGTAGGGATTCTATGATTCCCCTCCGATGGGGTAATGCAGGAATGGTCAGCCTGAGGAGTTACCTGGTGATTCAATTAAATTCATACTCACCCAGCAGCTTGATTCTTTTGGAATCATTGGAAATGAGCCAAATACTAACACGGTATTACAACAGCTAGAGCAGTGTTGAATACAGTTATATTTTCATTATGAAACTACAGTTAGTCTCAAACGGAAATTAGCCAATAAAACTCTCCTCACCTGAGGCTGCACATGGATACAGCAACAGCAGTAAGGTGGAGGAAACTTTCCACTTCATATCCTCCTAAACACAAAAGATAAAAATCAATACTTGCCATCAAGATAACAACACTGATTAAATATTTCTCACATCACGCACATGCACTCACACACACTCACACATTCACACACAGACACACACACTCCACATACACCCACTGCTAACCTTTCTCATACAGTGGAGAGTCAGAGATCCTGTGACTCACTGGGCAGCACTATCTGCCAAGTCAGTACACTGAGGTAAAAAGCATATTACTGCGGATGCTGGAATCTAAAACAAAAACAGGAAATACTGGACAATCTCAGCAGGTCTGACAGTATCTTTGGAGAGAGAAGGGAGCTGTTTATTGGGGGAGGGGGAATGGAACAGTGGGGCTGGGTACACGGCCAGCGACAGATGGACAAACGTGTGAACCAAAGACAAAGAAAACATAAATGGTGGTGATCACGGCTAAGAAGGGACTTTCTTTTAATTCATGGGATGTGGACGTCGCTGGCTGGGTCAGCATTTGTTGCCCATCCCTAATTGCCCTTGAACTGAGTGGCTTGCTGGGCCACTTCAGAGGGCATTTAAGAGTCAATCGCATTGCTGGAGTCACATGTCGGCCAGATCGGGTAAGGATGGCAGATTTCCATCCCCAAAGGACATTAGTGAACCAGATGGGTCTTTACAACAATGATTGTTGATCAGTTCTCTACACCCTAGCTATGACTGTAACATTACATTATGCAGTCTCTCCTTCCTACCCTATGTACAGTATGCATTGTCTGCATAGCATATAAGAAACAATCCTTTTCACTGTATACTAATACATGTGGCAATAATAAATCAAATTAAATGAATGGTCTCATGGTCTCCAGACTTTTAATTCCAGATATTTTTATTGAACTCAAGTTTCACCATCTGCCATGACGGTGTTTGAAAAAAAGGTCCCTAGAGCATTACCCTGGGTGTCTGGATTACTAGTCCTGTGACAACACCACTGTGCCACTGCTTCCTCTATATCGTGGCACATTAAAAGCTCAGATGGCAAAACAAAGGTAAGCAATGTGTCAAAGGACAATGAGGAACAGGGAATAGATGGACCAAGTGGATTGGGGTTGGGTAAGGGGGTGGGGTTGGGTAAGGGGGTGGGGTGGGGGGCGGGGGGGGGGGGGGGGCAATGGTGAGAGAAAAACTAGGATGGAAAAAATGAGAATGAATTGATTGAAATAAAAATGGGGTGAAGTGGATGAGAGAGTTCACAGTCGGAGGTTGAACACAGTACAGTGTGGGTTTAAGTTGTAGTCACCTGGGTTGGCCACTTTCAGATTCCAAAATGGAGATCCGCTAAGAATGCAGGGAGAAATGGCCAAGGACAGGAAAACAAGCAGATGCAAAGTTTCCTGTGTATTAGGACTTGCAGAAACCCAGACAGAAGTGAAACCAGCAACTATCTGCATATTTATGAGCGAACCCCGGGAACAATTAGAAACATTAAGAGTAATCGAGACCAAACCAGACTCCCCGGCGCCAGCGGGAGCCAGGACAAAGGAAGGCCAACGGACACATAGGAACTGCCCAGTGATCAGGGAACAGCTCCAGTATTGGAGAAATCGATCCAAGTGATTGGAACTTAGTCCAATCAATTAGAACCAAGTCCGGGGTCTGACCAAAATGGCGCAAAGCCCCTGGGGGCTATAAAATAGAGCCCCCAAGTTCAGTTCGTTCTCTTGGCAGGTTCTCTTGGCAGGTCCCCTTAGCAGCTCTCAAAGAACTCTTGACCGTGACTCTCAACAGCGAGAGACCTGCCTAGCAGCTTTACCAACCAAGTAAGTCTCCAGTCAATGCACGCTACGAGATAGGCGCTCCTAGCTACTAGTCCATACAAGCTTGAAGACTGCAGACTCAGAATCGAACGAAAGGCCTTATTCCCTGACCTGGTGGGCCTTTCCAAAGCTAAGTATTGGCCTTTTAGTGTTAGAGATAGTCTAGTAAGTAGTGTTTTATGCATGAGTCGTGATTGACTGTGTATATAATAAATGTGTTTTGATTTGAAACTTACTAACTGGTGTATTGAGTTATTGATCAGCACTTGAACTTGAACCTCGTGGTGGTATCATAAAGATACCTGGCGACTCTAGAGCAAGGCGATTAAACAGAGCAAATTAAGTAAAAGCACAATTAGCAACAAGGTCCCATTTCAAAGACTGACCATACTCAGACCTGTACACACACATGCACACACACACACACACACACGTGATTCCCACACAAACATTGGTCTTAATATTTAACGCAGAGTTCTGTTGTGCAAATGGAATGGGAGGGAGGAGTTGGAGAAATCCTGTCCAATTTAACTATCGCGCTATAATCTATTTTCAACCAACAAAGTTGATGGCAATCGGAGCTCAGGATTGAGTGTTGGAGGGGGGGTTCGGATGTGGGCTCGATGCTGGGAAGTTGATTCAAGACAGGACATAAGCATGTATCACTGCCTGGGGTTCTTTGTGTTGCTTATTTAGGATGGTTGGCGTAGTGTTCACAAAGACCACAGTGCAGCTTTTACTTAAACAAAGCTATGATTTTAATGACACTACTAAAACTGGGATTTGAAATTTAGTCCTTAAGAAGACAAAACTGATCAATAACATCTAACTACATCATCTACTGCTAATCTCACTACTGGTATAAACTATAATTTAACCTTTTTATACTAGCTGCTCAATGACCTTCACTAGCTATCTCCTACATACACTCCTCCCCCAAGGTCTAGCATCACCGCTTTATATAGTTGTATCTGTAGCTCCCTCTCGTGGCTACTCTTGACACTACATTAACCCTTGTAATGCTGATAGTTATGATAATGCCACATAACCTCTTCTTTGTCAAAGAAAATTATTATAACATTAGTTGTGATATTTTCTTTAACCCTGACCTTACAGGTGTAATTTTGACTAGTAACTATTACTAACTTACTATCATACAATACAGTAATTTGTAATCACTGTTACATTAGGTAGATGAGTATAGGTTCATTATACAGTCACAAGTTCAGTCTTTCCGGAGGTCGTCTTTTTCTTGTAGATTGTCTCAGTGGAATGTTTAAGGTATTGGGTTGCTCTGCCACATCTTCTAGTTGTGTCTGTGCCATGTAAGGATCTGGAAAGGCAATGTCCTTTAACATGTCATCATGTGGTACAACATTTGCCCTTTGAGTTTGTACCTTGTGCTTGACACGCAGCAATGCTCATGTGTTTCTCCTGAACAGCGATCCCTGTTCTGTCTGTACTAAGTAGGATCTAAGTGCTCCCTGTTTCAGAACCTTAGCAACATTTTGCCAGCCTCCTTCTGGATTCTGAATTCTCAGGAAGTCACCTTCTTGAAGTTCAGCCAGAGGTTTGGAACCTTTTGTTGCATCTTTTTTGTTGTCGTGATTCTTATACGTATCCTCTTATTATCAGTTTCTGGACTGATAATCTCTTTTAAAGTGGTTCTTAGTCTTCTCCCCATCAACATTTGAGCAGGTGAGAGACCCATTGATAACGGTGTCGCTCGGTATGCTAACAATGCTAACAACACGTCTTGACCGTGCGTCTTGAAGTGATCCGGTGTCTTGAGACCTTCATCTTCTGACCGATCTTTCCCATAGATTTGTTTCTGCGTTGTAGCTTCTTCAATCTCCAATGTGATTCTAACCTAATCTAATTGCTGTTTCTTTGAAGGAATATACCCCTGGCACCATGTGATGTTCATTGTGTTGCTGATTTCAGGATGGTTGGTGTGGTGTTCACAAAGTCCACAGTGTAGCTTTTACTCACAAAGCTATGATTTGATTTTCACTACTAAAACTGGGATTCGACTCTTAGTCCTTAAGAATACAGAACTGATCAATAACATTTAACAACACTCATCTACTGCTAATCTCACTACTGGTATAAGCTACAATCGAACCTTACTCACATTATCTACTCTTATGACCTTCACTAGCTGTCTCCTGCATACACTCCTCCCCCAAGGTCCAGCATCACTGCTTTATAGAGTTGTATCTGCAGCTCCCCCCCTAGTGGCTACTTTTAACACTACGTTAACCCTTGTAATGCTGATAGTTATGATAATACCACACACTGGCAACTTCACGGCAAGTTGGCATCACATGCCTCAATTTTACCTCCCATATAGTTTGGGGTGTGAAAGGGGGTTGGGATGGGGGAGGGATTAAAATTGATGTGTACTGCCGTCAGCAGGAAGGCTGATACCTTGACGTCACTTGTGGATTTTATTTGGGACATGTGACGATTGGAAAATTTTAGGAAAATTGGATAATAAATGTAGTAGGTAATTTAAAGGTTAAAAGGCTGGGGTTAGCGCATGTTTAGCTGCAGTGGTCATGCTTTTTAAGCTGAATTCTGTTCTGCAGAGCCTGGGTGTTTTTAGCAGCCTGAAGGAGAAATTGATGAAGGAATATGTTTCTCAGTCTGGTTTAATGCATAGTGATTTGACTGGGAAAGTCCCTGCGGAGTTAATCTTATTTTAGCCCCTGGAAAGGTCATTTATATTTGTTTTACCTTGGGACGATAAAGTCAGTGCTGAGCTCAGAGAGAGAGAGAGAGAGATTTGGGAAAAAGCTTTTGGAAGTAAGGTCTGATCTGGCAACTATTGTTTTGACCACAAGAAAAACCAAGTTTCATGCCCAGTAAAATAAAATAAAAGTAATATGATTTAAAAGCAGAGCAGCCTTGTCCAAAGAAAAGGAAGCAGCTGAAACAACCCATTTGAAGCAACTATTTGAAGATATTCAGCCAGAGTCTGAAAGGGTTCAACAAGAGCCAGAATCTGGGGCGAAATTCTCCGACCCCCAGCAGGGTCGGAGAATCGCCTGGGGCCGCCGAAAATCCCGCCCCCACCGTGGCAGAGATTCTCCGCCAGCCGGGAAGTGGCGGCGGCGGGAATCACGCCACTCCGATCGGCGAGGACCCTGCGGCGATTCTCCGGCCCGCGATGGGCCGAAGTCCCGCCGCTGGGAGGCCTCTCCCGCCGCCAAGGTTTGAACCACCTCTGGTGGCAGTGGGATCAGCGGCGCGACCGGGCCCCCGGGGTTCGGGGGGGGGGGGGCGCGGGGCAATCGGACCCCGGGGGGTGCCCCCACGGTGGCCAGGCCCGTGATTCTCTCATGGGGCTCCTGAGGAGAGGTTCAGAGGATGTAAGATCCAAGTACGATGGGGGCGCATCACCAACCGCACCACCAGTAAAAGAACCAGCCTCAGAGTGAGCAGACTGGAGAATGGCAGAGAGGGACATGCCAACATGTCAGACAGATGAGCCTCCCATTGTCATGGTCCATGAAGGTACTAACGACATATGTAGAACGAGGAAAGAGGTTCTGCATAGTGAGTCTGAGGAGCTGGGCACTAAATTAAACAACAGAACCTCCAAGGTTATAATCTTTTGATTAATAACTGAAAATTGGCATGGGGTACATAAAATAAGAGAGATGAATACGTGGTTCAAAGGCTAGAGTGGGAGAAGTGGGTTTCGGTTCATGGGGCACTGGTATCAGAACTGGGGAAAGTGGGGCTGTGCTATTGGGAAAGTCTACATCTGAACTCTGCTGGGCCCAGTGTTCTTGCAAAACACATAAATAGAGAACCAGAGAGGGTTTTAAAGTAAATGGGGGGGGGGGGGGGGGGGCAGGGGTGGTCTGGAGAGGCAATACTTCGACTTACAAATCAATAGGATATGGCACCTTTGCAAGTCAGCTTATTAAATAATGATTCCCAGAGTGTGGCAGGAAGGGACAGAGTGTACAAACATTTTTTAAAAGCATCAAATAGGGTCAAAGGGGAAAAAATGGTATAAAGGCAAAATTAATGGCTCTCGAGTTACTCTCTTTAAGTTATTGCATTAATGGCACAAACTGAATTTAATTGGTATGATCTTATAGACATTACAGAGATGTGGTTACAAGGAGATCACAGCTGGGAACTAAAGTTTCAGAGGTATGTGACTTTCTACAAATACAGGCAGAAAATAAAGGATGGTGGGGTAGCTTTGTTACTACAAAATGGAAAAGGAATAACCGCAAGAATTGATCTTTGATTGGAAGATATAGAATCTATTTGGGTGGAGGTAAGAAATAACAAGGGGAAGTAGACATTGGTGTGTAATCTATAGGCATCCTAATATTAGCTATTCTGTCGGACAGAGAATAAATCATGAGAAAATGAAAGTATTTAAAAACAGCTGTACATTAATCATAGATGATTTTAATCTTCATGTGGATTGGGGAAATCAAACTGTCAGAGGTAACCATGAGGAAGAATTCATAAAGTGTATTCAGGATCGGGCTATTTCAAATCTGTTAATGTGTAACCAATCTTTGAGTAAAAGATCCCCTGGGAAACAGTGACCAGAAGACATAGGAGCAGAATTAAGCCATTTGGCCCATCGAGACTGCTCTGCATTCAATCGTGGCTGATATGTTTCTCATCCCCATTCTCCTGTCGTCTCCAAATAACCCCATATCCCCTAATTAATCAAGAACCTATCTATCTCTGTCTTAAAGATACTCAGTGATTTGGCCTCCACAGCCTTCTGTGGCAAAGAGTTCCACAGATTCACCACCCTCTGGTGGAAGAAATTCCTCCTCATCTCAGTTTTAAAGGATCGTTCCTCAACCAAAACATGGTAGAGCCTGGCATTCAGTTTGAGAGTGAGAAACTTGGGTCAGAAACAACTGTGTTAAACATAAATAGGGATAACTAGAAAGGAATGAGGACAGATGTGACTGGAATGGACTGGAAAAGGAGTATAGCACAAAGGAAATGAAGAAAAAAATGAAATGAAAATCGCTTATTGTCACAAGTAGGCTTTAAATGATGTTACTTTGAAAAGTTCCTAGTCGCCACATTCCGGAGCCTGTTCAGGGAGGCTGGGACGGGAAATGAATCGTGCTGCTGGCCTGTGTTGGTCTGCTTTAAAAGCTAGCGATGTAGCCCAGTGTGCTAAACCAGCCCCTAGATAGTTGATCGGCAGTGGCAAATGTTTACGAGAGGTCTTGGTCTCAGAATAAGGGCAAGCAAATATAAAACAGAGATTAGGTGGAATTACTTCTCCCAAAAGGTTGTGAATCTGTGGATGCTGGGGCAGTGAGTAAATTTTAATTAGTAATAGGTTGAAGGGTTATGGAGAACGGGCAGGACGGTGGAGCTGAGCCCATGATGAGCTCAACCACGATCGTATTGAAAAGTGGAGCAAGCTCGAGAGGCTAAATTGCCTAATTCTGCTCCTGATGTTCTGAGAAATAACTGGTCTGATTTCACCATCCAGCTCTTGGTCTGTAGCCTTATAGGAACCTACGAGGGAACAAGCGGTCCTAGATCTTGTCCTGTGTAATGAGACAGGATTGATTCATGATCTCATAGTTAGGGATCCTCTCGGAAGGTGCGATCACAATATGGTGGAATTTAAAATACAGATGGAGGGTGAGAAAGTAAAATCAAATACTAGTGTTTTGTGTTTAAACAAAGGAGATTACAAGGGGATGAGAGAAGAACTAGCTAAGGTAGACTGGGAGCTAAGACTTTATGGTGGAACAGTTGAGGAACAGTGGAGAACCTTCCAAGCGATTTTTCACAGTGCTCAGCAAAGGGTTATACCAACAAAAAGGAAGGACGGTAGAAAGAGGGAAAATCGACCGTGGATATCTAAGGAAATAAGGGAGAGTATCAAATTGAAGGAAAAAGCATATAAAGTGGCAAAGATTGCTGGGAGATTAGAGGACTGGGAAATCTTTAGGGGGCAACAGAAAGCTACTAAAAATGCTATAAAGAAGAGTAAGATAGAGTATGAGAGTAAACTTGCTCAGAATATAAAAACAGACAGTAAAAGTTTTTACAAATATATAAAACAAAAAAGAGTGGCTAAGGTAAATATTGGTCCTTTAGAGGATGAGAAGCGAGTTTTAATAATGGGAAATGAGGAAATGGCTGAGGAACTGAACAGGTTTTTTGGGTCGGTCTTCACAGTGGAAGACACAAATAACATGCCAGCGACTGATAGAAATGAGGCTATGACAGGTGAGGACCTTGAGAGGATTGTTATCACTAAGGAGGTAGTGATGGGCAAGCTAATGGGGCTAAAGGTAGACAAGTCTCCTGGCCCTGATGGAATGCATCCCAGAGTGCTAAAAGAGATGGCTAGGGAAATTGCAGATGCACTAGTGATAATTTACCGAAATTCACTAGACTCTGGGGTGGTCCGGGTGGATTGGAAATTAGCAAACGTGACACCACTGTTTAAAAAAGGAGGTAGGCAGAAAGCAGGAAATTATAGGCCAGTGAGCTTAACTTCAGTAGTAGGGAAGATGCTGGAATCTATCATCAAGGAAGAAATAGCGAGGCATCTGGATAGAAATTGTCCCATTGGGCAGACGCAGCATGGGTTCATAAAGGGCAGGTCATGCCTAACTAATTTAGTGGAATTTTTTGAGGACATTACCAGTGCAGTAGATAACAGGGAGCCAATGGATGTGGTATATCTGGATTTCCAGAAAGCCTTTGACAAGGTGCCACACAAAAGGTTGCTGCATAAGATAAA
Organism: Scyliorhinus canicula; assembly: GCF_902713615.1. Lineage (NCBI taxonomy): Eukaryota > Metazoa > Chordata > Chondrichthyes > Carcharhiniformes > Scyliorhinidae > Scyliorhinus > Scyliorhinus canicula. Next base: position 39,954,225 of record NC_052158.1, read on the forward strand.
GATGCATGGCATTAAGGGTAAAGTAGTAGCATGGATAGAGGATTGGTTAATTAATAGAAAGCAAAGAGTGGGGATTAATGGATGTTTCTCTGGTTGGCAATCAGTAGCTAATGGTGTCCCTCAGGGATCTGTGTTGGGCCCACAATTGTTCACAATTTACATAGATGATTTGGAGTTGGGGACCAAGGGCAATGTGTCCAAGTTTGCAGATGACACTAAGATGAGTGGTAAAGCGAAAAGTGCAGAGGATACTGGAAGTCTGCAGAGGGATTTGGATAGGTTAAGTGAATGGGCTAGGGTCTGGCAGATGGAATAGAATGTTGACAAATGTGAGGTTATCCATTTTGGTAGGAATAACAGCAAACGGGATTATTATTTAAACGATAAAATATTAAAGCATGCCGCTGTGCAGAGACTTGGGTGTGCTAGTGCATGAGTCACAGAAGGTTGGTTTACAGGTGCAACAGGTGATTAAGAAGGCAAATGGAATTTTGTCATTCATTGCTAGAGGGATGGAGTTTAAGACTAGGGAGGTTATGTTGCAATTGTATAAAGTGTTAGTGAGGCCACACCTGGAGTATCGTGTTCAGTTTTGGTCTCCTTACTTGAGAAAGGACGTACTGGCGCTGGAGGGTGTGCAGAGGAGATTCACTAGGTTAATCCCAGAGCTGAAGGGGTTGGATTATGAGGAGAGGTTGAGTAGACTGGGACTGTACTCGTTGGAATTTAGAAGGATGAGGGGGGATCTTATAGAAACATTTAAAATTATGAAGGGAATAGATAGGATAGATGCGGGCAGGTTGTTTCCACTGGCGGGTGAAAGCAGAACTAGGGGACATAGCCTCAAAATAAGGGGAAGTAGATTTAGGACTGAGTTTAGGAGGAACTTCTTCACCCAAAAGGTTGTGAATCTATGGAATTCCTTGCCTAGTGAAGCAGTTGAGGCTCCTTCATTACATGTTTTTAAGGTAAAGATAGATAGTTTTTTGAAGAATAAAGGGATTAAGGGTTATGGTGTTCAGGCCGGAAAGTGGAGCTGAGTCCACAAAAGATCAGCCATGATCTCATTGAATGGCGGAGCAGGCTCGAGGGGCCAGATGGCCTACTCCTGCTCCTAGTTCTTATGTTCTTATGTAACACCTCAAGCACAAATCTGGTGTTCTTGATTAATAAGGAGATTTCTTGCTTAATATGGAGATCAGGCTTTATAGGGAGAAGGCAGGAGATTGGGAACGAGAAACATATCAGCCATGATCGAATGGTGGCGCAGACTCGATGGGCCAAATGGCCTAATTTTCTACGATATCTTATCGTCTTATGGTTCATGACTAACAACGAAGAGTTTTCACAGTAAGGAATAAGGATTCTCAAAATAGAACAAATCAAACATGGTTAACCGAGGCAGTTCAGGATCATCTTAAACTAAAAGAAACATATCGGGCTGGATTCTCTGCCGCCCGACGGCGAAATTGCATTCGGAGACAGGGCGGAGAATCCAGTTTCCCGCCTGAAATCGGGCCTGGCGCCGGTTCCGCAATTCTCCGCCCTCTGAAAAGGGAGGTACTCGGAGAGTACGCTGCGCTGATTATCCTCCACCTGAGGCCATTGCCTGAGACCCATCCCGCTATCCTCCGTCCCCAACCGACCAAATTTCCGATCGCGTGGACCACTCATGGTCCCACCATCCATGATACCCGTGTGGTGGCTGCGACCTCAGTCTGGGTCCGCCACAGTCGGGGGAGGGCCGATCGGTGGGCAGGGGGGCCTCATTCGGGACTGGGTTTTTTTCATGCAGTCGGTCCGGGTTGTGCGAGCGGCCGGTGGAGGCAAGATTTCTGCAGTCCAGGCCCACAGTCTGAGTCTGCCATGGAGCACGGTGCGGTCGATGGAGACCGCCGCCGTGTGCATGCGCGGCCTCTGACCCCGAAGTGCGGGAGGCCATATTGACAAGCTCCACAACAGCTGCCTGCTAGCCCCCTGCAAGGCAGGGAATCTGTGGCCTTTTGATCCCAGTTTTGAAAATCCATGTCTGAAACTAACTGTTTACGCCGGTGTAGAATTTCACGACAGCAAAACTGGTGCAAAATATGGACCAATTCAGCAAATGTGGTGCCACATGGAACACAATGCCATGTTGCACCTGTACCACATGTAACATGATCGATTCCAATAAAAAATGGTGCGGGATTCGTCGGTCCGTGATTGACACTTGGGAGGCTGACAAGCTGCAGCCACAGATAGAACATAGAACACACAGTGCAGAAGGAGGCCACCCGGCCCATCCACCCTGCACCTATTGTCAAGGGGCATCTTGACAAATACATGAATAGGATGAGAATGGAGGGATACGGACCCCGGAAGTATAGAAAGTTTTAGTTTAGACAGGCAGCATGGTCGGCACAGGCCTGGAGGGCCAAAGGGCCTGTTCCTGTGCTGTACTTTTCTTTGTTCTTTGTTCTTTGACCCACCTAAACCCTCACCTCCACCCCATCCCCTCAACCCAATAACCCCTCCCAACCCTCCTGGGCACTAAGGGTAATTTTATCATGGCCAATCCACCTAACCTGCACATCTTTGGAGTGTGGGAGGAAGCTGGAGCACCCGGAGGAAACCCACGCACACACGGGGAGGACGTGCAGACTCCGCACAGACAGTGACTCAGCGGGGAATCGAACCTGGGAGCCTGGTGCTGTGAAGCCACAGTGCTATCCACTTGTGCTACTGTGCTGCCCGTGCTACCATGCATATACATTACAATATCCACATACCCTCATTCCAGCCAAGTCAATAGCACTGGTTATGCTGGAATGTGCCCAAACAGCTGATGGGTCAACTGGGGCCAGAGGGCATCTTAGGGGGGTGCCCGGGGGAGGACACCCATATGACACGAGGCCCTAAGTTCACAGTGGGCTGTCAGCGGTGTGTGCAGCTGCATGCCTGGCTTTCTGGCTGTGATGTTCCATGCCCGCCCACCCCTACCTCACAGCCCACCTCCTGGCCACCCTCTGTCTTAGGGACCTTGACAATAATCTGTGTATCCTCTTGGCTACAGGTGAAGTTCCAGAGGACTGGAGAGTAGCCAATGTTGTTCCATTGTTTCAGAAGGGCAGCAGGGATAATTCAGGAAACTATAGGCCGGTGAGCCTTACATCAGTGGTCGGGAAATTATTGGAAAATATTCTTCGAGACAGGATTTACTCACATTTGAAAACAACTGGATTTATTAGTGATGGACAGCATGGTTTTATGAAAGGGGAGTGCCTCACTAATTTGATCGAGTTTTTCGAGTAAGTGACAAAGATGGTAGATGAGGGAAAGGTAATGGATGTTGTATACATGGACTTCAGTAAAGCCATTGACAAGGTACCTCATGGTAGACTGGTACAAAATGTGAAGTCACATGGGATCAGAGGAGAGCTGGCAAGTTGGATACAGAACTGGCTTGGACACAGAAGACAGAGGGTAGCAGTAGAAGGGTGCTTTTATGAATGAAAGACTGTGACTACCGGCCTTCCACAGAGATCAGTCCTGGGGCCCTTGTTGTTCGTAGTGTATATGAATGATTTGAAAGAAAATGTAGCTGGTCTGATTCGTAAATTCGCAGACGACACAGAAATTGGTGGAGTTGCGGATAGTGAAGAGGATTGTCAGAGGATACAACAGGATATAAACTGGTTGGAGATTTGGGTGGAGAAATGGCAGATGGAGTTTAATCCGGACAAGTGTGAGGTAATGCACTTTGGAAGGTCCAATGCATGTAGGAATTACACAATAAATGGTAGAACTCTTGCGAGTATTGACAGGCAGAGAGATCTGGGTGTGCATGTCCACCGATCACAGAAAGTGGCAACACATGTGGATAAGGTTGCCTGGTATGGAGGGCATTAGCTATGAGGAGAGGTTAGATAAACTTGGTCTGTTCTCACTGGAACGACGTGATGTTTTGGGTAAGCTGGGTCTACGATGACTGCCTTTACTGCAGTAGTGAGAGAGACAGGCTTCTAACACTTGAAGAAATGCAACTCGATTTTATTGAACAACTAACTATAATATATGCTTTAACTGTGGGTTGACACTATGCTGACTTGACTGGAAACCTGAGGCTAACCTGACCCAGACTAACTGACTACCACATGGTGTTTGTTCTAGTTGCTGCTCACGAGTTCAGACTGTCTCAGAGGCTGGATCCCGAGAGAGCGGGAAAACTGGTGCCCTCTGGCTTTATAGTGGCCGTGTCCTGTCTGGTGATTGGCTGCTGTGTTCTGTGTGTACACTGGTCATCCTGTGTGTCAATCACTGCCTGTTTGCACTCCATCATATACCTGGATGTATATTATGACATCTCCTCCCTTTTAAAAAAAAAACGTATGTTCAGGTCAATAAATAGTCAGTATGTGTACAGGAGCCTGACTATATACAGAATATACTAACGTATTTAAATGGGAAGGTGTCTAGTGCAGATATAGGGCAGATAACGCATGAGAAAAAAAACGATATGTACAGACGTGTAAACGATGAGATAACAAGGTAATGCAACCTTCAGTCTATAAATTCAGTCTCTGTGGTGGGCGACGAATTCTGGTTGACCGTCTCAAGGGTGAGTCAGGAGCAGCCTGCACTTGAATGGGCGGGACTGACTCCAATGTAGAGGTCGTTAGAATAACTGTCAGATCGGTGGCCTCGTGGAAGGGCGTGTCCTGAGGAACAAGTGTGCGAGGCGTGACATAACGGTTAGGTGGCGGGCGCGGAAGTCGACACAGTGCCCGCCCATTACATCGAAGAAAGGAGCCATCAGGCATGTGAACGAGGAACGATCTCGGGGCCACTTGCTTGACCACCACAGCTGGGGCGGACCAGCCACCGTCAGATAGCTGAACACGAACCCGGTCAGCAGGGACCAGCTCAGGGAGATCTGTGGCGTGGGCATCGTATGCCGACTTGCATTGGGCCCAAGACTGCTGCATCCTCTGTAGGACCGGGAAGTTGTCAAGGTCAGGAATGTGGATCGCCGGCACCGTCGTTCACAGTGTGCGGTTCATTAGGAGCTGCGCTGGGGACAGCCCAGTGGACAAAGGAGTCGCCCTGTCGGCTAACAGCGTCAGGTTGAAATCTGAACCCGAGTCAGCAGCTTTGCACAACAGTCTTTTAACGATGTGGACCCCTTTTTCAGCCTTCCCATTCAGCTGGGGGTAGTGGGGGCTGGATGTGACGTGCCAAAAATTGTATAGCTGGGCGAAATCTGTCCACTCCTGGCTGAAGAAGTAGGGGCCTTTGTCACTCATCACCGTGAGTGAGATCCCATGCCGGGCAAAAGTCTCCTTGCATGCCTTGATTACCGTTCCTGACGTGAGGTCATTCTGTTTGACCACCATGGGGTAGTTGGAAAAGTAGTCCACCAGGAGGACATAGTCACGCCCCTTGGCATGGAACAGGTCAACACCAACTTTGGACCATGGGGATGTCACCATTTCATGCGGCTGTAGAATCTCTTTAGACTGAGCCGGCTGGAACCTTTGACACGTCGGGCAATTGAGGACCATGTTGGCGAGTTCTTGGCTGATGCCTGGCCAATATACTGCCTCTCGGGCTCGACGGCGACACTTTTCGACCCCCAGGTGACCCTCGTGGATCTGGCCGAGGACCAACTCTCACATGCTCTGTGGGATCACATTTCTGTCAAGCTTCATTTGGATGCCGTCTACCACCGTTAAATCGTCCTTTACATTATAAAACTGGGGGCACTGCCCCTTTTGCCAACCATCCGTAAGGTGTTGTATGACCCGCTGGAGTAGAGGATCCTTGGCCGTCACCTGACGAATTTGCACGACCCTTTCAACAGTGGCCGGAAAGTTGGAGGCACAGAATTGCACCTGCCCGTCTATTTGATAGACAAAGTCAGTCTGCTCACACGGTGTGGTGATAGATCTGGAGAGTGCATCGGCCACAATGAGCTCTTTGCCCAGTGTGTATACCAGGTCGAAATCGTAGTGGCGGAGTTTGAAGAGGATGCGTTGTAGCCATGGTGTCATGTCATTGAGGTCTTTTTGGATGATGTGAACCAATGGCCTGTGGTTTGTCTCGACCGTGAATTTGGGGAGGCCATACACATAATCATGGAACTTGTCGATCCCTGTAAGGAGGCCCAGGCATTCCTTCTCAATCTGAATGTATCGTTGCTCAGTGGGCGTCATGGCTCTGGAGGCATATGCGACTGGGGCCCAGGAGGAGGAGTCGTCCCACTGGAGGACCACCGCCCAATGCCAGCATGGCTCGCGTCAGTGGATATTTTTGTTTCCTTGGCTGGATTGTAGCCACCCGAGTTGGCCACTTCCCAAGTCAAAATGGAGAAACACAAGGAACGCAGGGAAAATTGGACAATCCCAAAGAAACAAGCAGTTTTCAGACTTTTCCTGTGTATTCTGCCTGCAAAGAAAGCAGACAGCACCGAAACCAGCGGCCATGCATATTAATGAGCGATTCCCGGGCACAATAGTAACAATCAAAGGTGATCGAGGTAAAGCTAGACTCCTCGGTGCCAGCAGGAGTCCAAGACAAAAGAAGCAAACGGGCACCCAAGAACCGCCCAGCGATCAGGAAACAGCCCCAGTATTGGGGAATTCAAACCAATCGATTGGTATGGGATCCAATCGATTGGAAGTAAGCTCGGGGTCTGCCCAAAAGGGCGCAAAGCCCCTGAGGACTATAAGATAGAGCCCCCAAGGTCAGTTTGCTCTCTTAGCCGGCCCTCCCAGCAGAACATCTTAGCAGCTCTCGAAGAACTTGACCGTAAGAAGGAGAGGCCTGGCCAACTGCTGCACCATCAAGTAAGTGTCCAGTCAACGCACGCTACGAGTTAGATGCTCCTGACCCCTTAGTCCGTACCAGCTCGAAGCCTGCAGACTCAGGATCGAGCAAGGGGCCATTGTTCCCTGACCCAGTGGGTTCCCTTATCCAGATAAGTATTGGTCTGTTAGTGGTAGGAATAGTTTAGTCTTTTAGTATTGTATGCATGAGTAGCGATTAACTGTGTATTAATAAACGTGTCTTGATTTGAACCTTACTAATTGGTGTATTGAGTCATTGATCTGAACTTGAACTTGAACCTTGTGGCGGTATAAAGATACCTGGCGACTCTAGATCTAAGTAATAAAACAGAGCCAATTGAGTGTAAAGCACACTCACCCAGAACGAGCAACATTTAGTGGCAACTCCGATGGGATTCGACTAGAAGTGGCCCCCCCACTCCGAGGGAACCCAGCAATTTGAAATTAGAAATCCGATTGGGAACAGAAACAATCACAAGTGTTCAAGCAGTTCTGATCAATCCTCGTAATTCGGAAGTGTGTTTTTGCATGCGTAACTAACAGGGTTATAAGGTAACCCTGATAGATTTTTGTTGCAAAAAAACTGTCGGGAGTTTATATTCCGGAAAATAGCGGATGCCGTACCCGTGTCTATAGCACCACCTTAGTATCCCTCGTTCTAAATTTTAAGAGAGCACAGATAAGAAAGATGGCCATGCAGGCAATGGAACGCCTCATGAACCCTCAAGAGTTCGCGGTCGTAGCGACCAGTAGAGTAGGACAGTGTCCCGTTTGGAAAGTCGAGATCAGAAAGTACCTCAAAGGGAAGGGATGGCCCCTTTGGAGTGAATTCTGTTCAAATGAGGAAACAGGTCCCGGGAGTATAGGAAGTTCACCCCAAAGCCCCAAGCACACAGACACGTGCGCACCTTTACGGATTTATGTGGATGGTTCGTCCACCATTTTAAACGGAAAGCGCATTACAGGATGCGGCATCTATGTTGAGGACGCGCAGGGACGCGCACTAGATGAGATTGCATTGAAATTACCAGGTCACTTAGGCACGCAGGCAGCAGAGCTCGCAGCCATTGCGTACATTGTTGAGCACCCAGATTCCTTTCCCAGTCCGGCAGACATCTACTCAGATAGCCTTTATGTCTGCAACACCCTTACGGAATTCCTACCCCTGTGGAAAGCAAGAGGTTTTGTTTCCGCAGACGGTAAACCCCTTCCTTCAGCCCCATTGCTCCGCCACATTTTAGGTAAAGCCACAGATAGGACATTTGGAATTATAAAGGTAAGAAGTCATCACCGTTCATCCCCCCCTGGAAATGTGAAAGCCGACGCACTGGCTGAGGCAGGTTCCAGGCATGGACATTTTTGGAATCCCCCCCGAAAGCGCCCCAGTCAATGCAGTTCAGGTCTCGCAAACTAATATTGAAGATTTAGTGCAGGCCCAAAAGCAGGATAGTAATCTCAGGGAGATTTTAAAAGGAAAGTTTACAGCCTCATTTGATAGGTTCAAGAATGCACTGACCACACATGATGATGTGGCTCTCAAAGACACCCTTTATGTGGTTCCTGAACAGGCCAGGAATCAACTAATTTCTTTGTTCCATGATGGTCATGGACACCAGGGAATTGACCCCACCACAGCCCACCTGAGACAGCTCTGTTGGTGGCCAAATTTGAAAGAAGACGTTACACATTACGTGGAAAATTGCCTTATTTGTGCCCAAAATAATCCGGACAGATATTCCAAGAAAGCGCAGCTTAGCCACACTCGCCCCATTAATGGCCCCTGGACTAACCTCCAAATTGATTTTATAGGACCATTGCCCCGTTGCAGGAATGGTTATAAATACGTTTTAGTTGTCATCGACACATTCACTAAATGGGTAGAAGCATTCCCATCTAGGACCAATATGGCAAAAACCACGGCTGAGATTTTAACCCGCCACATGTTTACGAGATGAGGACTCCCCCGCAGCATTGAATCGGACCAAGGTTCCCATTTTACGGGACGTATCATGAAGAACGTCCTCACGATATTTGACATAACACAAAAATTCCACATAGCATACCACCCCCAGTCGAGTGGTATCGCGGAGCGCATGAATCGGACTCTAAAAGCTACCCTCCGTAAAATGGTCCAAGAGAATAACACGACTTGGGATTCAGTCCTCCCATTCGCGCTAATGTTTTTGAGAAACACTGTTTCGACTTCTACAGGTTTCACCCCACACACACTCATGACCGGACACCCCATGAAAGGTACAGAATTCCTTTTAGGACTCGACTTGACCAGCCCCGAAGTGACGGCCCTCACCCACGAGACTGCAGTAAAACAATTGGTAGACAATGTAAAATCAGCTCAGTTAGCAGCCGCGGTAAAATTAGGCACGAAAAGGAAACAGAGCAAGACCTGTTTCGATAGGACAGTACATGCGACTGAGTTTCAGGTAGGACAGCAGGTCATGCTGTCTGTCTACAACCCCAGCACATTTCTGTCGCCAAAGTATTCGAGTCCGTATTCCATTGCGGACAAAGTTAGCCCCTCAGTATACAAGATCAAGTACCCCAACGGGAAGACTGCGTGGTTTCATATAAACCAGCTCAAGGCATATGGCTCGCAGTCTAACCACGCACACCACGTCATGCTTGACGCAGCACACCCCGTCCCGCCCACAAGAAACGTATTTCCACCCTCCCCCTGCCAGACCAGCACCTCCATGGACTCGACCTCGACTCCGCCCATTGACTTTAGACTGCGCCCCAGAATGCCCACTAGCAGCTACAGCAGAGACAGCGACTGTGACTCTGACGACAGCCACAGCACTCCTCACTACTGCCCTGCATAACAGACCCCACACACAGCGACTATGAACCTGACTCGAGTGATCCCTTTGAGATCACATACATTAAGGCCCCAGACCCAGAACCACCGCCCCTTCACACGAACTTAGACACAACTGTTTGGCACCGTGACAACTCGTACAGGCTTGTCCGGAATGAGATGGACCCAAGGCCCATGCAGCCTTAGCAGCCATTATTCATTCGCGAGTATGGCATCCGGGAGAAGAGGATGACAATGAGTCTGACTCCCAAAACCAGAACCACTTTGCGACCCTGTTCGCAGAAAATGATAATTGAGGTGTCCAAATGATGCAAAAAGAGGAACCGCTTGAGAGAGAAACGGTGTCCTTTCTGATGGAACCTGCACATTTTATGTTGCTTGTTTGTTTGTTTGTGTTTATATGGTTTTTTTTTCCAGGTACAACAGCTCTGCGGCCACACGCCCATTTTTCTGCAGATACCTCTGGGAACTTGCCAGAGCCCCGTTCATAACTACTCTTCTGGTTCGAAGGTAGAACCATTACAGCAACCCCCCACGATGAATACACTCTTGCCCGTTCTTGTCAGGTCACTCAGGCAGTGGAGTAACGGCAGTGGTTCCCTCCCTGTCTGAGGACCCCCCTCAGGTCAGCTAAGCTCGGGTACAGCACAGCACGCCCTACCCGGGGATTCCATCCAAATCTTACCCGTCGCGGCCCACACGCAACTCATTTCGGCACTCTTGGTTTTAAAAGTTTGGTTTTGTTTCGTTTAGTTTCAGGTGACCCTTTGGTTGCCACTCTTAATGCTATTTACATCCAGGAACATTTGGATGGTAGATCGCAAAGCTTGCGAGACGGCTCGCACTGGTACTGTATTTTTGGAGTATGTCTGGTCCTGAAATTCGTTTTTTGAACAAAAAATGAGGAAGTCACAGAGAGTGACCAATTGTAAAAGGGAAATTGACATTAGAGGACAGACATGCTAACATTCAAGATATTAAGCAAGGTGGTCACAGACACTATGCTTGATCCCATAGATTTCCAGAAGCTCCAAGGAGCGATCGAAGGAAGAGAAGAGAAGAAGGAAGAGAAGAATGAAGAAAGATGACGACGGCGACTGTATTTTTGATTACTGTTTTTGTATATTTGCACGCGAACGCAAACTCCCTTACCCCCATTCCACCAGCCGTTAATGTTTCACTTCCACAGGACACACAGAGCCCAGTAACAAGTAGCAACACGCCGACCTGGTGTGACAAGTTCATCACCTGGTATTCCCTTTTCTATGTGGTGGAATCACTGTTAGCATTGGCAATAATCTGCAGCATCGTGCAGACTCTTCGTATGAAGAAATGGTGAAGGAGAGCCTACCGCTCCCGCACCCCAGTTTACAGGATGAGATCCCCTATTTTCGGTTTCCACCAGGCCCCTGAACCCCTCGAAATGTAATAAAGAACTTTTTTGTTTGTCGTCACAAGGAGGGGGTGTAGTCACCTGAGTTGGCCACTTCCCAAGTCAAAATGGAGAAACACAAGGAACACAGGGAAAATTGGACAATCCTAGAGAAACAAACAGTTTGCAGACTTTTCCTGTGTATTCTGCCTGCAAAGAAAGCAGATAGCACTGAAACCAGCAGCCATGCATATTAATGAGCGATTCCCGGGCACAATAGTAACAATCAAAGGTGATTGAAGTAAAGCTAGACTCCTCGGCACCAGCAGGAGTCCAAGACAAAAGAAGCAAACGGGCATCCAAGGACTGCCCAGCGATCGGGAAACAGCCCCAGTATTGGGGAATTCAAACCAATCGATTGGTATGGGATCCAATCGATTGGAAGTAAGCTCGGGGTCCGCCAAAAAGGGCGCAAAGCTCCTGAGGACTATAAGATAGAGCCCCCAAGGTCAGTTTGCTCTCTTAGCCGGCCCTCCCAGCAGAACATCTTAGCAGCTCTCGAAGAACTTGACCGGAAGAAGGAGAGGCCTGGCCAACTGCTGCACCATCAAGTAAGTGTCCAGTCAACGCACGCTACGAGTTAGATGCTCCTGACCCCTTAGTTCATACCAGCTGGAAGCCTGCAGACTCAGGATCGAGCAAGAGGCCATTGTTCCCTGACCCAGTGGGTTCCCTTATCCAGATAAGTATTGGCCTGTTAGTGGTAGGAATAGCCTATTCTTTTAGTATTGTACGCATGAGTAGCGATTAACTGTGTATTAATAAACGTGTTTTGATTTGAACCTTACTAATTGGTGTATTGAGTCATTGAACTTGAACCTCGTGGTGGTATCATAAGGATACCTGGCAACTCTAGAGCTAAGTAATAAAACAAAGCCAATTGAGTGTAAAGCACACTCACCAGAACGAGCAACAGGATCAAAAAACGCCAGCACCGGGGCCTTCGTGAATTTCACCCTGAGCTCACGCCACTCTTTCTCATGAGCGGGGAGCCACTGGAAGTCCGTAGTTTTTTTAACGAGATGGCAGAGAGCTGTGGGTGTGATGCCAGGTTGGGGATAAATGTACCAAGGAAGTTGACCATCCCTAGGAAGTGGAGGACTGCCTTCTTGTCCTCTGGCGTCTTCATGGCGTTGATCACCGAAACCTTGTCTGCATTTGGCTGCACGCCGAACTGCAAAATGTGTTCGCCGAGTAATTTTATTTCTGATTGATCGAACAAGCATTTGTCTCTGTTGAGTCGGAGGCCATGCTCGTGGAACACCCGCTTGAGGCGATCGAAGTGCTCCTGAGGAGTTATGGACCAGATAATGATATAATCGAAGTACACTCACACCCCCTCGATGCCCTCCATAATTTGTTCCATTATGCGGTGGAATACATCTGAGGTGGAGATGATGCCAACGGGCATCGCGTCTTGTTGATTGTAAGGGTGTCAGGATCTGATAGACCGTCGGGGCCAGAGTCTGTGACGGGTTGCTGTACTGACTGGATGTTCCTGCACTGTGGCTGAGACCGCTATGTGTTTGGCAGTGGAGCAGATCTGCAAAGGGCTGCGAAGTGGCCAAGCTTGCCACACTGGAGACAGCGTTGAGATTTTGTGGACACTGCCGCTTTAAATGGGCGGAGCCACAGTTGGAACACATCATGGTGCCGTTGTCAGGACTTTCCATGTGCCACCGCGCATGCGCAGTACGGTCGAATGACGTGCGCACTTGAGCGGTCTAGTCGTCGGTCTCACCGTCCCCTCGGTTGGGGTGCGCATGTCTTGGAGCCCAGGAAAAGCGCGTGAAATGGCCACCTTCATCCAGACTCAGGCCCTGCATTTGTTTGATGGCCTGCATCCGTTCTGCATCGTGGGGGTTTTGTCATGCCGTTTTTGCCGCCCTGATATGGGAGTACCAGTTGTTAGCATGCTCGTGGAGAACGCACGTTTCAATAGTGATGGTAAGGGTGAGCTGCTTAACTTTTAGGAGCTGCTGGCGAAGGGGATCGGAGTGGACCCCGAAAGCGATCTGATCCCGAATCATGGAGTCAGAGCCATAGTTACATGACTGCGAGAGGATGCGGAGATGGGTCAAGAAGGACTGAAAAGGTTCATCATTACCCTGAAGCCTCTGCTGGAACACGTAGCGTTCAAAGTTCTCATTGACTTCGATGTCACAGTGGCTGCCGAACTTCAGCAGGACTGTTTTAAACTTCGTCTTGACTTCGCCTTCAGCAAAGGTGAGGGAGTTGTAGATGTGGATGGCATGGTCCCCGGCTGTAGAGAGGAAGAGAGCGATCTTCCTGGCATCCGATGCGGCCTCGAGGTCGGTGGCTTCAAGATAGAGCTGGAACTTGTGCTTGAAAATCTTCAAGTTTTCACCGAGGTTGCCGGCGATGCAGAGCTGCGGGGGGAGGGCGGACGCTGTCCATGTTACCGGATGGCTGATCGCTGGTCAAAGGCAGATTATCTCAAGGTAGATCCATCAAACTCGAGCATCACCCCACTCCTGGTATCATTATGTTTGGGTAAACTGGGTCTGCGATGACAGCGTTTACTGCAGCAGTGAGAGACACAGGCATCCAACACTTGAAGAAATGCTACTCAATTTTATTGAACACTTCACTATAATACATGCTTTAACTGTGGGCTGACACTATGCTGACTTGATTGGAGACCTGAGGCTAACCTGACCCAGACTATCTTACTGCCACATGGTATTTGTTCTAGTTGCTGCTCGCGAGCTCCGACTGTCTCAGAGGCTGGATCCCGAGAGAGCGGGAAAACTGGTGCCCTCTGGCTTTATAGTGGCCGTGTCCTGTCTGGTGATTGGCTGCTGTGTTTTGTGTGTTCATTGGTCATCCTGTGCATCAATCACTGCCTGGCTGCACACCATCATATACCTGGATGTATATTATGACACGACGGAGGTTGAGAGGTGAACTGATAGAGGTCCACATGATGATGAGTGGCATGGACAGAGTTGACAGTCAGATGCTCTTTCCCAGGGTAGGAGAGTCAAGTACTAGGGGACATAGGTTTAAAGTGCTTGGGGAAAATTTTAGGACAGATGTGCGAGGCAAGTTTTTTACACAGAGAGTGCTAAATATACGCGCTAACTGGGGAGGTGGTGGGAGCAGATATGAGAGCGACATTTAAGGAGCATCTAGACAAATATATGAATAGGGTGGGAATAGAAGGATACGGACTCTGTCAGTGCATCCGGTTTTAGTTTTGGCAAGTACCACGGTCGGCGGAGGCTTGGAGGACTGAAGGGCCTGTTCATGTGCTGTATTGTTCTTTATTCTTTGTACTCCCCCGGCCCTGGGAGAAGCCCCCCCCCCATCCAGCGGCACAACTGTCAGCAAACTATGGTAATGTTGGACACTTTCCGTTCTCCCTCTCTCTTCCTCAGCAGCCATGACGCCGGTTTCACGATTTTTTCAAGCACAAGTGAACCGCGCCATCGAGAACTCGGCCCATCAGAGGCGGAGCATCACAGAGGTCCTGGAGAGGTCAGGCCCACTAATGATACACAAAGGGTGTTTACTATATGTACATTCCAGACTGCATTGACACCGCTGTCAAGGTGATGGAGAATTGCTATTTGGTGTCAAATCGGTGATGTGTTGGGTGCTCTGGATCCGTGGAACACATACAGGCTACCAACACTTAAAATAGTACAACACTATTTTATTAAGCTAGAAACTGTTGAACATACTTTCACTGTGGGTTAACACGATGTTAGATTAAACTAAAGAGCTATGCCTATCCTAACCAGTCTATGCACTCAGCACATGGTGAAGATCTGTGCTGCAAGCTGTGAGCTCTGTCCTTCTTAGAGGCTGCATCCCGAATGAGCGGGAAAACTGATGCCCTCTGTCTTTATAGTGAGTGTGCTCTAACTGGTGATTGGCTGCGGTGTTGTATGTGTTGATTGGTCCTACTGTGTGTCCATCAGTGTGTGTGTGTCTGCACCATGATATACTGGTGTATATTATGACAATCGGTGCCCGGCATGATTTTGGCATTGGAACGTATATTCCTCCCAATTACGTTTCCCGATTTCGGTGCCAGCCAATGGAGAATCCCGCCCATAAAATCTGGCAAAGTCTACTGGTAACCAGAGAATTCAGAAAGTTTTCAAAACCAACAGAAAATAACCAAAAAATAACAAAGCAGGAAAAGATAAATTAAGAGGGCAAGCTAGCAAGTAATGCGGTATTGTGTGAAGCAAATAATGGCATGATTGGAAAACTAGTCAAGTCTTCTTGGTACAATTGAATTTAAACTGATCTCACATAACCGAAGGCACAAATACAAATATACACAGATACAAACAGCCGAGGTCAATTTGACCTCGGAACTGGGTGACTCTGAAATTCTACGATAAGGCGTGTGCGTCAAGAGTCTAGAAGCAGTCTCAATACATACCAAGCTGCAAAACTGTCTCTTCCTGTACGTAAACAAATTTGTCCTTTTCTTAAAACAAAGACAAGATAATGATATGAGACTCCAGTCCCCTAAAGGTCAGCAAGGTGACGCCATTGTAATGATTATTACTTATGTTTTACTTTCGATCAAATTCCTGACCAAGCTGTATTCATGTTATCTTGATCCTATAATGTATAAAAATCATTTTATTCTTCTGTGAGATTGCAGACTTGGGACGGACTCAGCAGTTTGTACTTGACTGCTTCCCGACTTCAAATCTCAGCCATTACTGCTAGCAGTCAGTTCTAATTCGTAAATAAAGTTCAGTTTTGCTTACCTAATGAATGCTGTTTGAATTTCTCTATCACAGTTCCGAAGAGGGGAAAATATTGACTACGACAGTAATATAAAAACAGACAGGAAGAGCTTCCTTAAATATATAACAAGGAAGAGAGATGTCAAGTGAACATAGGCTCCTTCGAGAATGAGACTGGCAAAATAAGAGTGAGGAACCAGGAAATGACAGAGTTAAATAAATACTTTGCATCAGTATTAGCCTACATGTAGGAAAACATTCACTTTATTCACAGAGAACTTTAATATAATATAGATTCTTAGAATTTCTACAGTACAGAAGGAGGCTATTTGTCCCATTGAGTCTGCACCGACCGGCCGAAAGAACACCCCACCTTGGCCCACTTCCCTACCCTACCCCTATAACACCACCTAACCTTTGGACACTAAGGGGCATTTTAACATGTCAGTCCATGGGAGAAAGTGTAAACTCCTCACAGACAGCCAGCCAAGATTGAAATTGAACCCAGGTCCCTGGCACTTTGAGGTTGCACCGCTCGTACTCGGTCAATTCCAGCCTTATTGACCCAGAGTCGCAACACAATTAAAATTACCAATTCATTCTTGGAAAATACCCAAAGTCTTTGGTCTCTCGCTGTCCCATAACTACAGTCACCAGTTTTGTAAATATAAACACAGATATTTTTTATTAAAAACAATAACTGTAAGTAAATAGGCAGCAAATATAACAATGATCTAATTCTTAACCCTCCCTCTTTAACTCGTCCCATCCTCTACACACAGACAACACAGACAAACACAGAGGGAGAAAAGGGGTGTGATGAAAAATAAAAAAAGGATAAAAGTCTTTGTTTCAGACGAATGTCTTCCAGTGCACCTTTCTTCAGTCTAGGCTTTCAATTGAGAGGATTTTTGTTTCCAGTCTCTAATGGTTTTCACCTTTTAACTTCATCAAAGTGTCAGAACTTCCTTGCAGGATCAGAAAACAGCAGGCAGGCTGAATTTCTGCATTCAGGACCCAATTGTACTCTCCGGGGTTCTCTGAAAATCATCCCGCATGGATAGGACTCAATTATCGCCTGTCACCAGGCAGAATATAGCCTTTGGCCAATTCATTGGCTACCAGCCAACCAATCAAATCGAATCTCTCTGATCTATTGAGTGTCAGAAAGTCAGCATTTTCCTCTTCAAAGATAAACCTACATAGCACAGTGTACCAGTTTGTAACTTTTGAGTTCCTCACTTCCTCTGCTCGACTTAAACGGATCTGTCCATGAAATATCCATGGATCAAAAATGATGATGACAAAGTAAAATAAATGGGAAATAAGGGAAACAACAGAAAGGGCCCTTACAAGTGTGCCACCATGCTGCCCTGCCACGTTGCCAACTTGCTGCCCCATCAATGTTTCCATATTGACCAGCTGACAAACCGTTTAAAGGGGCTGTCGTGATATTCAGATATCAATATACATGATCCATGTATGTAAATGTAGTACAGTCATTTCAACACTAGATGGCTCACAGGCAGATTCTGTAAGAACTGATTTCCCTTTTCTAAGTCAGGTGATTCAGATGATGATGACATCAAGAAGTGATTCAGGCAGTGAACAAGCAAGACATAGAACAGCTAGAGTGAGAGAAGTTCGAACTAGTTTAGTATAATAGTGTATAGTTATATAGTTATCTGTATTATCTTTAACTCTTAATTGTTAGTTTAGTATTGAGTAAAAGGGCTCACAGTTTAGTATTTTATTACTCATTAAATAGTTCATCTTTCAACAAGAAGACTATTGGTCATTTTATCATTCTGGTGGATTCAAGACTAATATATATATTTTAGATAAGTCATTATTTAAAATATAACATGGTACCAGCGAGTTATAAATCTTTTAAGAAAGACTAAGAAAGATTTAGCATAGAAAAGAAGAAAAAGAAAAGCACAAATGGATTCAACTATTCGACTACAGCAATCATCGCAACTTTGAAAACTTTGACGCAAACAACCTTTCAATGGACCAAGTTCAAAATATTCAACTCATTTCATTTTAGTGCTAATGAAGATTAAACCAAATTTGATCAAGTGACACCGAAGTTTGATGAACATTGTAAAATGCTGACAAACGACTGAAATTTCATTGGAGAATTCAAAAAACTGATGAACCTATGAATAATTTTATCACAGATCGCAAGTTCTTAGCTAAAAGGTGTAACTATGAAAATCGGCATAATTCACTTGTAGGAGACCAAATAGTATATGGTATACTTGATGGTAATATCAGAGAAGCGTTAATTCGTCAAAATAATTTAACTTTACAAATCGTGATTGGCAAATGCAGAACAGACCAGAAGTTAGTATCTCGCATTTTATCCAAAGGAAAAAAGCGTGAATCTCTACCATGAGGCAGGAGAATTAAAATGGTGTTGCAAGCAAAGCAGAAATCTGTAAGGAACGGAAGCTATCCTCTGCAAGCATTTTCGAGTTCTGCACATGCGCACTACGCACCAAAATGCGAGACGTTCAAGAAGAAATCTGCGCATGCGCGTATGTCACAATTACTACTGGCAGCACGGTAGCATGGTGGTTAGCATAAATGCTTCACAGCTCCAGGGTCCCAGGTTCGGTTCCCGGCTGGGTCACTGTCTGTGCGGAGTCTGCACGTCCTCCCCCTGTGTGCGTGGGTTTCCTCCGGGTGCTCCGGTTTCCTCCCACAGTCCAAAGATGTGCGGGTTAGGTGGATTGGCCATGCTAAATTGCCCGTAGTGTCCTAATAGTAAGGTTAAGGGGGAGTTGTTGGGTTACGGGTATAGGGTGGATACGTGGGTTTGAGTAGGGTGGTCATTGCTCGGCACAACATCGAGGGCCGAAGGGCCTGTTCTGTGCTGTACTGTTCTATGTTCTATGTTCTAATTACGTCATGACGACAACGTAATTACGTATCACAAATACTGGTCATTTTATCATCCTGGTGGATTCAAGAGTAATATATATTTTTTAGATCAGTCATTATTTAAAATGTAACAGGCTGCAGGTAGGAAAACCACCCAAACGACCCCCATCCCAGAAAAGACTCCTGACGTGATCCCAGCCTGAGGCCCCCCTCCCTGACCTCCACCTCCAAGAAGGACTCCCCTCGGCACCTTGGAGGCATGTAGAGGGAGGGTACGAGCCCCCTTTCCACCTCTCAGGGTGAAAGCTGCCAGATCCCCAATTGGCAGGACTTGCACCAATCCAGGCCAGCAGGACTCCAGGCTGGGGGTGCTGGAGCATCCCAGGAGGAAGCTGAAATCGGACTTCCTGCCCATAAATTATATTCAAACCAACTTTAATGAATTATTTGCATGTTTCTGCCGGGTCTGGGCGAGAACCTTGTCGGGGCCGGCGAGGCTGGATGAGAGTCTCCAAACGAACGTGAAGCCAATTTTCCGCCTCCCGCCCGATTCACTGGGGCATTGAGATTCCCTCCGCTGCCTGGTGGCCCTGCAGAACCTCCGCACCAGCCTGAAAATTCAGGCCCCTGGCATCCAGTAAATTACGAGGTCCTTTACCTTTAAAACAGTTTCTATTTCCTGCCATTAAAGTGACAGGGGCTGGTTTAGCTCACTCGGCTAAATCGCTGGCTTTTAAAGCAGGCCAGCAGCACGGTTCAATTCCCGTACCAGCCTCCTCGGACAGGCGCTGGAATGTGGCGACTAGGGGCTTTCCACAGTAACTTCATTGAAGCCTACTCGTGACAATAAGTGATTTTCATTTCATTTCATTACTGTTCAAATAAACAAATAGCTCTCCTCCCCAAGTGCCATGCTGGTCAGGTGATTTCTTGAATAAGACATGCTTACTTCCAGTTCAAGGTGAACATTTCAAAAAATAATTTCAAGTTTCCAAAGAATGCAAGGTATAAGGCAGGAGTGACGGAATACTCCCCATTTGCCTGGATGAGTGCAGCTCCAACAACACTCAAAAACCTCAACACCATCCAGGATAAAGCAGTCCAGTTGGTTAACGTCCCATTCACCACCTTCAACATTCAGTCCCTGCAGCACTGAGACACTGGCAGCCATGTGTACCATTTAAAAGAAGCAACATCACAGCAAAACTACTTCAACAGCACCTTCCAAACCCACAATCACTGGAAGGACAAGGACAATAGATATCTGGGAAAACAAACACCTACATGTTCCCCTCAAAGTCACTCACCATCCTGACTTGGAAATACATCGCCATTCCTTCACTGTCACTGGGTCAAAGTCCTGGAACACCCTCCCTAATGGCACTATGAATGCGCCTACACCACCACTTTCTCAATTCGGGAATGGGCAAGAAATCCTGGTCGAACCAGCGATGCCCACATTCCATGAAATAATATCAAAAATATTTTGGTCAGGAATAGACTGAAGCTGAAAAACTGGTCAAACCCATGGCCAGACACAGGCTCAGCAGGACACTGTAGATCTGAGTGGTGGGGGCAGGCCAAAATCATTTAAATATCGTAAAGCAGTAGGTACTCCAAAAAAGCATCAGGGTTTTGGTTACTACCATTGACACACATCTAATTACTGTTTCAAAATAATACGCAAGACCGTCTCATACTCAAATACACAAACAGGCAAACACACTCACAGGTTAGTTCCCTCATACATAAAACAATTTCACTGACCTGTATATAAATTGCTGAAATGACTGGATGTCCCAGTACTTTCACCGAGATCTCACCTCCTGTATGGACAGCTCTGTTAGAAAACAGGGAAACTGTCAGACTGTCCGACTGATCGGAGTTGAAGTCAGACTCCGATTGTTTCAGTGACTAAACGTCTTGTGCTGAGAGATTTGGGTGTGGATTCACCTTCTTATCAGATTATCTCTTGCCAGTTCCAAATAATGTTGTTCGGAATTTGTACAGGAAATCCTGTGGTATCTGAGATATTCAGCGGGTGAGTCTCAAATGTTTTACTTTCTCTTTAGTTTAACAGTTGCAGTTTACTCCTCACAATGATGTTTCCGAGAAATGCCACAAGTTATTTTTTTGACTAATCTGACAATTTGCCCTGTAATAGACTAATGAGTGAGATCAAACATGTCTGGATGGCGGTAAGTGGCAGAAAACATAAGCCCTTAATATATAGGAGCAGATTAAGGTCATTCAGCCCATCGAGTCTGCTCCGTCATTCAATAATGGCTGATATGCTTCTCATCCCCATTCTCCTGCCTTCTTCCCATAACTCTGATCCTATCAAGAACCTATCTGTCTCCGTCTTAAAGACGCTCAGGGACTTGGCCTACACAGCCTTCTGCGGCAAAGAGGTCCACAGATTCACCATCTTCTGGTTGAAGAAATTTCTGCTCATCTCTGTTTTAAAGGTAAGGGGCGCGATTCTCTGCACCCGTGAAAGATCGCGAAGTTGGCCGTGAAAACGGCCGCGTTTTACGACGGTCGGGAAGGGTCCATTTCCTGACGTATTCACGTCCGGGAAATGGGCTAGGAACGCGGCCGTGTCAATCACGTGAGCGATAACGACGGAACACGACGACGATACGACCACGCCCACGTGACACCGCCCGACGCCGTAAAAAGGCGCGGGCGAGCACAGAATCTGTCGGCCATGATGTCGGAGCTCAGGAGAGCTGCCCCTCGGTTTGTTGAGGCCGATGTCGAGACGCTGCTCGATGCCGTCGAGCAGAGGAGGGGCATCATCTGCCCGCGTAGAGGGCATCGGCAACCTGCCAGCGCTGTGCGCCAGGCCTGGCGTGAGGTGGCTGCTGCCGTTAGTGCTGTGGGGCAGACCCCTTGCTCAGCAGAGCAGTGCCGAAAAAAGCTGCACGACCTCACCAGGGCTGCCAGGGTAAGTGCCAAGAAGGTGCCCCCCGGTCACAATCATCCCTCCCCCCTTAACTTAATCACACATCTCCCCCCCTGGCACGGGGGTGGAGGGGGATTGGGGCAGAGTTAGTTGCGGGTGGTTCACAAAGTTGTCACAGACCCAGCGCTCTGGCCCCCGTGGAGAGATAGAACATAGAACAGCACAGAACAGGCCCTTCGGCCCTCGATGTTGTGCCGAGCAATGATCACCCTACTGAAACCCACGTATCCACCCTATACCCGTAACCCAACAATCCCCCCATTAACCTTACACTAAGGGCAATTTAGCATGGCCAATCCACCTAACCCGCACATCTTTGGACTGTGGGAGGAAACCGGAGCACCCGGAGGAAACCCACGCACACACGGGGAGGACGTGCAGACTCCACACAGACAGTGACCCAGCCGAGAATCGAACCTGGGACCCTGGAGCTGTGAAGCATTGATGCTAACCACCATGCTACCGTGCTACCGTGCTACCATGCTACCGTGAGGCCCCTATGAGATGCAATGGTCTTATGACAACTTGACCCCCAAACTGTGCCAGTATCTGAACGGACTGCTGATACCTGCCGTATTGTAATGATCGACCTATGTCCCCTCCCCCAACAGGCCAAGACCGCTCACAACACCCGTGAGCGGCACCAGACGGGAGGGGGTCGGCCCAACCTGCACCCCCTCACCGCGTTTGAGCAGAGGGCCCTGGACCTTGTTGGGAGGTCTGGCACCCGGGATGTCGCGCTATGCGAGGTTGGCGGAGCTGCAACAAGTGAGACAACTCTCCTTGACAAACACCCACCCCTCCCCCATCCTCTGTCCCTTCACACACCCTGCCCACTGGGACACCTCCCCCATCCTCTGTCCCTTCACACACCCTGCCCACTGGGACACCTCCCCCATCCTCTGTCCCTTCACACACCCTGCCCACTGGGACACCTCCCCCATCCTCTGTCCCTTCACACACCCTGCCCACTGGGACACCTCCCCCATCCTCTGTCCCTTCACACACCCTGCCCACTGGGACACCTCCCCATCCTCTGTCCCTTCACACACCCTGCCCACTTGGACATCTCCCCCATCCTCTGTCCCTTCACACCCTGCCCACTGGGACACCTCCCCCATCCTCTGTCCCTTCACACACCCTGCCCACTAGGACACCTCCCCCATCCTCTGTCCCTTCACACCCTGCCCACTGGGACATCTCCCCATCCTCTGTCCCTTCACACACCCTGCCCACTGGGACACATCACCCATTCTCTGTCCCTTCAAACACCCTGCCCACTGGGACACCTCCCCATCCTCTGTCCCTTCACACACCCTGCCCACTGGAACACCTCCCCCATCCTCTGTCCCTTCACACACCCTGCCCACTGGGACACCTCCCATCCTCTGTCCCTTCACACCCTGCCCACTTGGACATCTCCCCCTCCTCTGTCCCTTCACACCCTGCCCACTGGGACACCTCCCCCATCCTCTGTCCCTTCACACACCCCTGCCCACTAGGACACCTCCCCATCCTCTGTCCCTTCACACCCTGCCCACTGGGACCCCTCCCCCATCCTCTGTCCCTTCACACACCTGCCCCACTGGGACACCTCCCCCATTCTCTGTCCCTTCACACCCTGCCCACTGGGACCGTCCAGCGCCCGGCTGAGCGAATCTAAATAAGCCGTTTCATTCTCTTCCCTAGGACGTGATGCCGAACGACCAGGGCCGTCTGCCTCCAGGCGGAGACAGGCATCTGCCTCCACCTCACCCGGAGCCGCACAACATTCGGGTGCCCGATCAGCGGGGAGTCCCATCCTCCCCAACAGAATCTGTGGAGCAGGACGCCCAGAGGGCGGCGACACCGCTAGATAAAGAAATGGCCCGCGAACGCCCTGCGGCCTCTCACCTGGACAATGACACAGAGGAGGCGTCCACCCAAGACGACCTCGAGCTTGCGGCACTGCTATCTCCCACACCATCCACCATCCCAGAGACACTCACCCCGGTTGGGCTATTTAGTGATGAGGCTCCTGGGTCACAGTCGGGTTCGCACATCACAGCTGAGCAGGTACAGCAGGTGGAGGTCGGAGCAGCCGAGGGCCCAGACTGGCGGAGGCCAGGCCAGACCCAGCATGCAGCTGGCTCCCAGACGTTTTCTGAGTTCCTGGACTTTCTCAACCCACCCGCACAGCCAATGCCTCAAGAAACCCAGGGAAACAATGACGGGATGAGGGCTGTCTTCCTGGCTCTGCAGACGCTGTTAGAGGAGTCGAACCGCGTCCACGAGCAGGGAGTGGTGCCGCTCATGGCAGCAACCCAGGCCGACACCGCACGGGTGGCATCCGAGGTGGAGGCAATGGGTCAGGTTATGCAAGGCGTTGGGGTTAATGTGCACGCGTCATCCTCGGTCCTGGACAGGGTTTCCCTCTCACAGGCAGCAATGTGCCAGAGCCAAAACGACATTGCCCGCACTCCCCCCTCCGTCTCCCCCACTCCCCCCCTCCGTCTCCCCCACTCCCCCCTCAGTCTCCCCCACTCCCCCCTCCATCTCCCCCACTCCCCCCTCAGCCTCCGATTGTTTCAGTGACTAAACGTCTTGTGCTGAGAGATTTGGGTGTGGATTCACCTTCTTATCAGATTATCTCTTGCCAGTTCCAAATAATGTTGTTCGGAATTTGTACAGGAAATCCTGTGGTATATGAGATATTCAGCGGCTGAGTCTCAAATGTTTTACTTTCTCTTTAGTTTAACAGTTGCAGTTTACTCCTCACAATGATGTTTCCGAGAAATGCCACAAGTTATTTTTTTGACTAATCTGACAATTTGCCCTGTAATAGACTAATGAGTGAGATCAAACATGTCTGGATGGCGGTAAGTGGCAGAAAACATAAGCCCTTAATATATAGGAGCAGATTAAGGTCATTCAGCCCATCGAGTCTGCTCCGTCATTCAATAATGGCTGATATGCTTCTCATCCCCATTCTCCTGCCTTCTTCCCATAACTCTGATCCTATCAAGAACCTATCTGTCTCCGTCTTAAAGACGCTCAGGGACTTGGCCTACACAGCCTTCTGCGGCAAAGAGGTCCACAGATTCACCATCTTCTGGTTGAAGAAATTTCTGCTCATCTCTGT